>NC_065921.1:4692565-4737185 GCF_024586455.1 Bactrocera neohumeralis | reverse complement strand
GCAGTTTAAGTCTTAATGAAAACTAAAAAAAAAAACATAACAAACTTAATTAGCAATTTTTCTCTATATTAAGCGAATATTTTTACGTTTGAAGTTTGTACATATATAAATAAGCTAATTCCTACCGGATAGATATAAAATACTTCTATAAAACATATAAAATACTGTCTGCCACTTAGGCGAAGAGCACGATAATTTTGTTTTTTATTTTCATTAAATATCCATATTTTACCCGAACCTATGTAATAAATCTTGACATTTTCTGCATTAGATTTATATCCGCAAGCATAGTGAAAACTATTAATTTCTTAGAGAGTGTTAATATTTTTACATTGTCGTACTCATCATAAATTTCAGCGTTGCACTTTGTCCACACGCAATATAAATCGCCCGCCGGTGTATGACAATGACGAGCGTAACAGTAAATATAAATTTCTTGGAAAGAAGAGAAAACAAATTTATTTCAACATTGTTAAAGGCATACCTTAAATCATTTTGTGCTTTTTCATCACAATATTTCAGGATTTAACTATACAAATGTCAGTTTAAATATAAATCTAAAGCTTCGCTGATTTCAATGAAACTCTCTCACTCTTCAGAAGTTCTCATCTCCAATTAAAAATTGTGGTGGATAATAATGTCACAAATGCATAAAATAGAAATGCACAAGGTATGAAGACATATTACTAGCTTTTCTATAATTTTTATGTCACGCCTTCTGAGTTTTTCAATCATAAGGCTTTTCACATTATATATTTTACTATACATTCGAGTCTACTTGCCGCCCATTCTCGCCACATCTACCTACCTACTTTTTAATAAAGTATAAATTAGCTCATAGTATTCTACATGGTTACATGTTGCAATCATAGTTTTGGTGTAAAAAAATATTAAATTTCATGTGGTATTGTTCAGGAATTCAACAAAATCATTATATTGTAGTGGTCAGTACCAAGTTCAGAGCCTATCCGAAGTAGTCCTTACCTCCGTTACTTAATTTTTCTAGTGTTATTCTCGGAGGTGTTGTCTTCTGTGGAAACAATTTTAAGTTAACTCAGTTTAAAAAACAAAGACAATTATCTCACTAACGCTTCCTCATGAATACTGCTATTGGATTTTAAATGTATCTAAAAGTGAAGCCAAAGCGCACATAGAATAAACAAAGTGGTGTCTACGGCTTGCTAAGTGTTGTAGCCAATTCTTCGGGCATACTTAACAAGAAATGTTAATGGCCATAATGAAATCATTAAAAACAAAAGAAGCAATAACCCTTTGTTTGCGCAACGAGATTGTCAACTTGAACAAATACAAAAACAGCATAACAGACGTGAAATAAATGAATTCGGTACAACATAAAGAGTATAACTTGATAAGCGTTATATACTTTAAATTTTTTATATCAAAAGCACTTTACAAATACATACCATATTTTACATATATTTCTTCGAACAAAGTTGGCTATAAGTCCAGTTTCATTGTAAACCCAATTGGATGTTACTCACCACAAGCCTGTTTGATAAAGCAATAAAACGTTCTATTGGATCAAGCAGCAAACGAAGTTCTATGGAGAAGGTTGCATGCCGAGTATTTGTCTCTTCTATTTGTGTATTTTTTAAATGCGTGTCTCAGAAGAACACTTAGTTAGCAGACCTGTAGAAAGCTTAATTAATCGTGACAAGGTTAAATGTTTTTGTGCCGTTTTTATTGCTTCATTGTCATTGTATTGTCGCAACCACTCCAGACACCCGCAACTCAACTGGTGACTGCCTGCAAGCAACGCAAGCCTTTTATTATTTCCCCCCCTGCACGCGGAGACTCTCTGTTGTCAGGCAGCTTGTGACTGTTGGTATCTTCGGCCATGAAGTGGTAGATGACTTGCGCCTTCGCCCTTCTGGGACCATTGTTGTTCAGACAGTCTTTCACACAATTGTCTGTCTGCGTAGTCCCTCCGTCGCTTGTTTGGCTTTTATACTCATCTGTGCATTCTAACGTCTCGACGTGTTTGGTTGCATTGAGACTATCGCATAACCACCTTCGCTGTCAGTTTAACATTTATTACAAGAAATTAATTGTGCAGTTAAGCACCCTTGGAATTTTTTCTGTGCCTTTGTTGACATGAGCCCACTCAATCATTAAAAGGATAAATTAAGCTTTTTTGCATTTGAGACAAGCCTTTGTTTCTGACTATGGCTTTTAAATGTTAATAATTAACTTTTTATACACTTGCAACATGTTGGTAGAGAGTAAAATAGTTCCCCTAACGGCTAAAAACTAAAATTAGTCGAGATAGATATAGGGTTATATATACATATATATATAAATCATCAGGATAACGAGAAAAGTTGAAATCCGGCTGACTATCTGTCTGTCCGTCTGTTGACTGTAACTTGAGTAAACATTAAGATATCTTAATGAAACTTGGTATGGAGGTTCCTTAGCACAAAAAGCTCGAGTTCGTAGATGATACTGCCGCACCCACAAATCACCATTAACCGAAAACATAAAAGTGACATAACTAAGTACTAAATTAAGATATAGAGCTCTAAAATAGTCTGGAAAAAAATTCGAGAAAGTAGGCGTGGCCTCGCCCTCAAATAAGTTCAATATACATATCACCACTCCCCGCTCTCCGTCCACTCCACATTCCATGGTACTCTTAAAAACTGCGAAGAGTGCGATCACTCAAAGAATATCTAAATATTCCAGAGACATAAAATTTTACATTTGTGACAGCCGGCATAAAAATTGTAAGATGATAGTGGCATCGCAACCTTTTAGGTGAATTCACATATTGGTTGTCAAAAAAGTCTTGCGGTATTTTCGCTGGTTGGCGCTGAAAGCGCGTAGTTGTAGTTTTATTTGTCGCATCGGGTCATGCTATACCTTTTTGGAAAGCTCATTGCACGCGCTAACTCGTGTTTGATTAATTGTTGTTTCTTTTAAGTCGTTCGTGAGTTATAGTGTCGCAAACATGGAGCAAAATAAAGAGAAAATACGGCATATTTTACAGTACTACTACGATAAAGGCAAAAATGCATCTCAAGCCGCCTATAAAATTTGTGCAGTTTATGGACCCGATACAGTTTCCATTTCCACTGCACAACGATGGTTTCAACGTTTTCGTTCTGGTGTAAAGGTGGTCGAAGATGCGCCACACTCCGGAAGGCCTGTCGTCGAAAATTGCGATAAAATCGCTGAATTGGTCGAAAGAGACCGGCATAGTAACAGCCGTAGCATCGGTCAAGAGTTGGGCATGAGTCATCAAAAATTCATTTCAATTTCAATAAAAAAAAAATCAATAAAAATACCGCAAGACTTTTTTGACAACCCATTATCTCTAGACCCCTTCAACCGATTTGGACTATATATAGTCCGTGGCATTCTTACATTCGGAAATGGGCGAAACCGGACTACAACCACGCCTACTTCACATATAACACAATTTTAAATACCATTTGATTATTTTACTTTCCAGTACACAAATCAAGAAGCAATTAATATAACGCAATAAAATTTGCAGTAACAATAGGCCACCTTCTGACCAAAAACTGTCCTTATGACTAAAAATTGCATAAATTGAACCAAACTTGTTCAAGCTTAGCTTAAATTTCAGAGAGAATCCTTTCCTGTTAGTAGTATGCCGTATTAAAAACAGTTTGAATCGGATCAGTACTTCATGTAGCCCTCATATACCTAATATAAAGATTTTCCAACTTCCGGGTGACTTTGTACCGCATATATCGGCAAATATTTGAGTTATCTCAATGAAAAATGAGAGAGCGTGTTTTTCTTATAATCGTGCATATTTGTGCTTAGAATAATAAAATTGGGTGAAAACCCGCCAGAGGCCCCATATAACTAACAAGCCTTCTGTAAATGAAGGTACTTCTCTGGCTTTAATCCTTGCAAGTTACAAGAGTATGAAACGTTGAGTTATACCCGAACTCAACTCTTCCTTACTTGATCATTTTTCACTTTTATTGAATTTCTAGCGCACAAATTTTCTTAATTTAAATATTATTCTGAATCGGAATTTCTTTGCATAAACTATTCACTATCTCATTTGATATTAATTTACTATGATAGAATGCTCACAGATGTGAAGCATTTTAAATAAAATGTACTAAATTAACTAAATTTTACAGCAATGTATGGAGGAAGTAAAACTTTCAAAGGAGAACAAAGTATGTATGTATTATATGTGTCTGCTGTAATATTGCCAGTGCCAGTGGCATCAGCTGCCACTTTTAATACGAATAAAGACAAAACGGAGACAGGAGCTTTCGACAGACTTCTGCTATTCATAAAAGGTCCCAATCAATATGTTGCACAAGCAAACATACAAATGAGCACAACTATAGTGTACGTTATATGCACTCATACTCATATATTATTTAAACGATCTCAACACATTCACACGACGGTGTCTAGAAAAGACCTCAACATGCAGATGAATAAAATATTCAACTCTAAACACTCCTACTGGGTATACTTTGCAACACTGTATGGATATATCGTTCGGTTGTTTGTTTGCTAAGTCGCTTATTTGTATGCAATGACTGCAAGTATGAATGGAAAGATGCGGAAATGGACTTCAGAAGTATTCGAAAACTATTTATAAATATTTAAAAGTAATAAGCGCATAACATTGTTTAAATGGTAATATGCATATGTGCTATCAATTAACTTTCTTAGGTAAATTTTAGAAAAGTTGAGAAAGTGAAAAGGATAAAGCTTGCAGAAGTTCTTTTAACAAATTTTATTTTAAATTGAATCTCCCTGTACTTGAAATATTTTTATATTTTAATTCAATAGTGTCCGTTATACCACTATATCTATAAGCCCCGAAAGTGTTGGGCAGAGTTAAGCTATTTTATTCACCACTGAACTTAAGACATTGTATTTTAATAATATTATCGACAGTAATTGAAAATACTCACATTTTTTTGATACTTCAAGCCATTAGTACTTCTTTTAAAAATCTAACATACAGCCATGTAAGCCTCAATTCTTTATAAACTTTAAGTTCGCAGCTTCAAGTAAATCATGCATACTTCACTACTCTGAAATAAGAAGAAACAGACACACCTGATGTTATTTAGCGCATAACAGGAAAGGAATGAGATGTCATCGCTATTTAAAAATTCAGCAAACTGCACTTGCAACAGTTAATTTTTGTCGGAGAATTTAACTATTTTGTTCGCTTTCACTTTAAAGTTATCAATCAAAAGCAAGCCAAACCAAACCACGTGCTTCAGCTGCGGCAAATTCAATGACGGAAGAGCCTTTTGTGAGACGCCATCGGACGCTGAACGTTGAATATGCAAAAAAATATGCGAAAAGGCTATTTGAGAACAATTTGAATTTAAGAGAACGCAGCGAGTTTAAGAGAATTGCGTCGTTTAGCCAATGTAAAATATTGCTAGACTTCATTAAAAGGCTTACGGTTGAAATTATGAAATATTTAGTTAATTAAAATCCACCTTTCATTGGAAATTCTCTTAAGAAGACGGGCATGAATCCGTGAAGATATGTACAGCGAATAAAGCAAAATTAAGGCTAGTACACATAATAACGCACAGAGTGAATATATAAAATGTGACAGGCATAAAATATCTGAAATTTTGCCTAATAGACGAAAAAATAATTCGGCTTAACACAGTATACATTTCCTTATGCGATACACTACATACATGCGTAACGTGTTCCTAATATAAATTCTACTTATAGCCGCTACACTAAAAGCAGCGTTGCGGACAACGAAAATTCTTAATAAGTCCACCTAAGTGAGCGGGGCTAATAGGCGTCGCTCTATATGTATTCGTTTACATACATAATGGAGACTAAATACGACCTGCGCTACTTAGATAGTTGATTAAATATTACAAAAGTTTCTCTAAACGGTGCTATCTTCTGTGTATTACCTTCATAAATGAATATTTAATAAACATTAGTTAGCGTTGTTGCATCAAAAAATGTTTAACACAAATTTTTAAATAAAATATTCTTTATTACCGCATGTTGGGCTACTCTCAAAGGTCAAGCTTTTATTAGCAAATTTATCAAGAAATCACAGTACCGAAATATGCAATTTCTTAATACCGCCTATTGATCAACTTTGCGAGCTTACGGCTTATTAAGTTATGATTAAAAAAGTTAGTTTTATGGCGTCGCCTTCTGGCAAAAAAATTCATTGGCCGAACGAGGCCCTGCTAAGCGCGAAAAATTATGCAAACAAATGAAGGCGACTGTGTTTCGCACCCCATGAACTGTTTATCATATTTACACCAGAGACGGAGAGTAATAGGCATTACTTATGATTAAATAATGAAGAGAAAAGAAAGTAAAACGAAAGAAGCAATTATAGAGATAGGAACCAAGAAAAATGGAAGATGTGAAAAACCACAATAATGGCTTGTTTTTGCCTTACACACAAATACAAGCATGCCGCAAGGCACTGTTTAGTGCGAAGCAAACACTTTGAGCTGAAAAATACTTAAATGGTAGATAAGTATTATTTGTGTTTTTGTAAAAAAACACCAAAAACTCAATAATTAGGGGTTTCATATAGTCTCATAAAGTAAGACAGGCAAGTTATAAAGATTTTGTATGTAATCAAACAAAAATTTTTTTAAACATGTGTAAAAACTTATGATGCTATGATTTTACGATGCGTTATGCAAGCTGTGAGTACCCTAAATATAGAAATAGTCAAAAAATGGAAAAAGGCTTATCTGCAGGTATGTGACGTGCTTTGACGCTTAGCAATTTCTCCATAAGTCGAACTTATAAACTATGAAAGCATGAATAATTATGACTAAATACGTAGATAGGTGCTGATCTAGAAATGATTAAAATATCTATGTCTTAAAACCATTTTAGATCCGATATCTGATCACTAATTTTGAACTGGATAGTCCAGATATATTTATTCATAAACATCTTGGTCAGTTTAAATGGGCGTTCAGATAGAACATTGGTTGAAGCACAGATGGGATTCTACTCAATTTCTTTGTAATGGTGAAATTTCGTGCTGCACTCATAGCTCAACGTTGGGCATAAGTTGGCTGATCAATTCGTGATATTCGGCAGTGCCAGTGCCTCTCAGTGGTCATATCGTCGTAAAACTCTCAAGTTTATTTAACCCAACACAACCTGGCATATACTTGACGCTACCGCCTTTCCTGCAGCTCCACCAAACGCTATTATGGCTTGCATTCATAATATACTGAGATACGCGACAAGAAAGCTAATTGTGCCAACAAATAAAGAATAAATGCAAAGGCATGCAGAGAGGGCTACAAATTTGTATCAGAACGGCAACAACAAACATATAGAGCTAAATAAAAACTGCGACGAGCTGTTCTCTTAAGAGTCTCCTTACACTTTTGTTACATGGTTATTTCCAGCGAGTGCCACACTCATTCAATTGCAGTGACTGCTTAAGACCTCGCAACAAATTATTATCATAAATTCTTTTGCAAGTGAAAGATTCACAGTAAATGAAGCTCTACCCTTTTTCTGCCTTCTTCGAAAAGAAAGAAGAATTAAGTGTGCATCAAAATGTTCCATTTTCATGCTTCCTTTGTGGGTGAGGCTGCTTATTTTTGTCTCTGGAAATGAAATAGGAAATGTTAAAGTACTTTTCATCAAGCTTTTGATTGATTGGTAATTAATTCGTTGAAGGGTATTTAACAATGAAAAGTGTCCAATAAATATGATGAGAAAAGTATATGTACTGGTTTGGGAAAAATAAATTAAGTAAAGAGAGAAAAGCGATTATCAAAATCCTTTTTGAAAAAGGTCAGTAACAGTTTTTTCATGCACTTGATCTTTTAAAAGTGATTAACGATTCAATTTTAGTATTTTTATAGAAAAAAATTGTGAATTGTACAACTCAATGATATCCTACAAGTTCCACGAAACCGAATGTCCTTTCCCAGTCGTTGGAAGCGAGATACAAATATTTCTCTCTGATAATAAGAGAAAATTAGAAAACCGTTATGCGGAGGGCTTCCTTTTTAAAATTAAGAGCTCATACTTAGAGGGCCTTTCTTAAAGGTGTCTAGCAACCAATTTTATTTTTTTTTACCTACCCTAATATAACCATATTTGAACATATTCATAACAACCTTGGTCACTTAAAATAATTACAACTTACGCTTTCCAGAAATTAGAACTTTTACAAAAGGATGCAGTGCTGTCTGGGAAGTCTTTCCCATTTCCACTTTCATTATTGTTTTGTGCGTGTGGCAACTTGCTACTTACAGCATTAATTATAGAAACGTTTCTGGCAAAGGCACTTTATTTTAAATATGTATTTTTATTTAAATGAAAGCAAAAGCACAGACTTTGCAAATGGTGACGCTAAAGTGTTGGAGAGTGGTACAAAAGTTCTTTACTTTGATTTTGCCTTTTCTACTTTGCCACAGTCTGAGTTAACTAACTTTATATATGTATATATGTGTATGTCCATAGAGTGAATTGTTTTTGTTGTAAATTGCACTGCGTTGAGACCGAATCGACTCTCCACGGCTAAAATATTTTCTTCACAGCGCGTGAAACACATTCTCTGCAGAACGTGAATTTTCGTAATAAAATTTACCGATTTGTAAATGTTGTACAGGCGTAATCCATTCCATTCTATGATGAAATGCCACAAAGTACTGAACAAACATAACAGCTGGACACGACTCACGTGTGATATGTTAAAACACTTGAAAAAAGTGTCTCTACGGCTTGAGAACTCATTTTATGGATAACCGCAAATAGTGAGAGGAAATGTTACTTTTTCAATACCTTACTTCTTATTCTCTTTACAGAAAACTGTTTATATTAAGAAGCTGAATGAAGCCAGCGAAACAGCTTAGCCACAGCTTGATTGGTGGAGGCGCGCATAAGGCTACGGTTTATTATTAACTTTAACGTTGCATCTTTGGGCATTCTTCATATTGTAATATGCGAAACTGAAATGAAGATACAATTTTTAAGAGCACAAATGCGGAGAAATGCAGCAGCAAAACGCAGAAACAATTATGTGCCAGAAAAGTGCTGGGTGGGAAATGAAAAAATGCAGATAAAGTGAAAATACCGGAAAAAATAAATCTGTCTAACAACATATTGCACTGAAAGCCATGAATTACTATTGCTAAGTGTGACCTTTGACTTCCGACTTGATAAATGCAAACATATTAAAAGTAAAAGTAGAATATTCAATAAAATAGTGTATATAACAGTTTATTTAGTCTTATATAAGTTAAGCCACAGAATCAAATTCCTCTGAAATCTGACCCCAACTGAAAATAGTGAACCGTAAGCCAAAGTAGCGCATTGGATCAGGGTCAGAGCTTCATAATCCACTGGCGTTTAGCAATCGGTGGGTTGGATATTTAATTGAAAAATTGAAGCCCAAACGTACAAATGCAAGTAAAGATGTCCAAATACCATTTGTAAATTTGGATATGAAAATTAATTTGCAGCAATGCGCTCACGCACTTTTTTTTCTCCAAATTTAGGCATTGTTGTTGGCGAGTTGGAATTCTTTGCGTATACCGTCAAACCTGGGTGAATGAGAACTGAATAAGTGAAACAACTCTATAATGTGCTTATGTACTTTATTCCCCCGAAGTGGGTTATACAGACGTACACGTAACGGTAATCAATAATTCAAATTAATTAAAGAATTTCAAAAATTTTCCGATGCATACTTGCTCCTCCAAAGCTATCTACAGTAATACTTTTACATACGTATCTTCTTATATAAAACACTGGTCGGCCTATTGGAAATGTTGAATCGAACTCTACCTTATATACATATGTATTGCAACCAACAAGAAATATTTTCATGTCCGACTCATAATTACACTTGCTTCATGACGAAATGTCAGCAGCTGTTTATCAATCAAAAGCCATGAATTTCACTTTGAATGGCATTCCTGCTTTCCAAAATGTGGCTGTTCGCATGCCAATTATAAAATAAATATTTCATTTTGCGGTAGCTTTCCGCGTTTATATTTGTTCTTTTTTGAACTCTTTCTGCATTCATGGCCTCAGTAAATGCACATACTTTTATGGCCGCAGAATTAACTGGCCTATACGAGCATGCACCTGGAGTATTTCTGCTGTATTTAAAAATTAAGAAATACCAGAGCTGCGTATGTATGAATATGTAATATGGTTGTAAGGTAATATCTCGACATTTTGCTTTCTCTCTTAATTCCATACTGTCGGTTATCCAACATTTCGTGTCAATACGGTAGTACTACATATATGAATAAGTGTTGAAAATTTAATTTTTGGGTGTTTCCGTGTTTTCGGTTTACTATTTGGTTTTAATTTATTTTAAAAATCATAAGCTATCTTATCGTTTTAAATAACTTGCAGTGCTCCAAAACAGACACCATTTTCTAATAAAATCACATTTTTCTAATGCGCATTTTGAACTCCACATGTGGTACTGCTTCTTATTTGGATGGTTGAGTATTTTTTATGCAAGAAATATTGAAATATTTATGTATATAATTTGGCTCCTCTTTGATACACATACCTATTAGATATGAAGAAATGCAAAAAAAAGTAGGATGCCTGTACTAAAATGTGCCCTAAAAAAACGTTTTCAATAACTTTAAAAATGCGTATACAATTTGTCCTTTGATAACACTTTCATGCTCATTCATGCATTAAAATGTCACAATTCATATGATTTGCGACCCGTCTTGCATCGGACTGACAAAGTGAGTACCGGAATTTGCACGCTTCAGCACATAAGGAAGAAATAGAAAACAAAAATTTGCAATATTTAATTCGTTCGCGAAAGAGCGAATTCAAAAAACATATGTGTGCTGCACGATATCAATCAAAGCTACAAAGATTTAATTGAATTATTTGTAGACAAATTTCTTAAAATATTTTTCATAAAGTAAAAGCACATAAAGTGGTTTTTATAAAGTAACATCACACAAAGAAGAAAATTCGGCAGCTGTTGACACATTCAGAGCGGGGTGAGATAGATTGTCGGAAATTGAGTAGCGTTATTGAAGTAATTGAATTGAATTTCTCGTAACAATTTTTCTTGCTCATTAAAAGTGAACAATAATAGCTTTTCCAATAAGAAATAAAAAAAATTTACCCACTTTCAAAACTTTCTAACATTAGAATATAAGCTTTAACTCAAATAAAACGTCCTTTGTCCACTGTCGTTTTTCCATTTCCTAGCGAAAAATATTTTACAATACTCTAAAAATCCTTTTTCATATGTAAAGCCATATTGTAGCAACAAATAAGTAATGGAATAAACTACTGCCATATATCTGTAAAAAAATATAAAAATCTAATATACATAATTACTGAGCTAAATTTTTGCTTTTTCTAATCCTCCAAATTTCTTTTTTAATGCCTTATAAAATATTCAATAAAATAAGTCGAAAGTGCTTTATGCAAGTACACAAAGTACAAATGTATATGAAGCTGCATAATTCAATAATACCCGACGTAGTCACTAAATGGCGATAAAAACAAATCGGCCAACAAATTTGCAAAAAAATTATACTTAATTTGGCATAAGTATATAACATATTATACAACAACTAATATTGTAGTTATAAATTTGCATAATGTTGCACAATTTATCAGGCTTGACTGCAGAAAACAAATATTTCCACAATGCAAATGTCAGTTTAATATTTTAAGGCCAATAATTGGTGCGACAATAGTGACAACAAAGCAACACTCCATATGTTGAGGAAATATTTATGTATTAATAGTACATCTGTTTCGGCTTAATAACTAAAAGGTTTTTTTTTAAACAAAGACATCTGTTCAAAAAAAATCTGTGAATTTAATTAATTGTGTTTAATTGTATACAAGTTACATTGTCGCAACCGTTCTTTGTAACTTATTTATTAATTATTGTTATTATTCTACAATATGCGACTGCACTTTTTAATTACTCTGCGGACTCTTGTGGAATTTAATTTGCCAGTTACTACATTTTATGGAATTTCCAATGAAAAAAAATATTTCTTTAAATTGTAACACAAATTTTTTGAATAAATGCATGTGAGAAGTTATTCGCGACCTAAAGTTTTTTCGCGACATACGCCAGATATCAAGTACCATATTTATCTTTAAAAATAATTTCTACCATTCCCGGCAGCGAGCTTTTATTTCAAATGCTTACTGTTGAATGTAAAGGCAGAGCAGCATTGTAATTGTTTGCATATATAAATAAGGCTGCCGAAAGTTTTTTAATCTATACACCGACATGCTCACCATCTGCTAACAGCGGCTAAAGTTGCAGCTGCTCAAGCCTAAAAGTGGGCAAATGTTTATGCAACCATTGCCGCAGCAGCAAACGACTTGCCACCGACATAACTCAAAATAAGGCCGCAGAGACAACAGCAACTGAAGTGGCGGAAGTTTCTGCATAAGCGCAAACAATTTGGCCACACAAATAATCCTTCACCGCACGTACATGCGCTTCTGGAGTTTATGAATCACTGTCCAACTTCTCCAACAAACTCTCATTTATTTATTTAAATATTTCTCTGTTTTTTGTTTAGTACATCTTTCTACGGTCTACATTTGGCACAAGTCTGTGGGAAAGCATAGATAATATGTTAATTAATTAAAGCCAAATATGACGTGATCCCCACATTCCTTAAAGCTACTTTGGATCTTATAATTTTAAACCTATCTCTGTCTCTCTTTATCGGACCTTCTCTTAGCGTACTACTTAATACTGACAACAGAATTACGTAAATAAGCAAATGTGGGTTTACAATTCTATGTTATCATTTTGTACGTTTTTCAAAGATCGGTGTCAAAGCCTAAACAATTTAATGCAGATTATCAAATATCATATAAATAATAAACGGCCATACTGCAATTCAAACAAATACGCTGACAAATTTGACCTGCACCGACAACAGCGCCTATAAACGGGTATGCTTTGAAATGTGTTGCAAATTCTCTGCAGGTGCTTTCAGTAATAAATAATTACACATCTTTACACATTAGTTAAAATTTTATATATTACCAGTGTATCTTTTTTTCTGGTTTTTCCATGTAAACATTTCACTGTTAAATTAAAAATATGAAATAAATAATATAGTTTCAATTAGGAATTAATCCCTGCATTTGCATATTTTACAACTTAGAATTAAGTTTAGTTACACAAAACAAATACATTAAAGCTCTTTATTCATTTATCTCCTACAAATTACACATTTAAATGCTCAATACTTAATGCGGCAATTTGCAATCCCCTACAGGCGTCGTTTACACCGCTTTACCATGCTCATTTATATATACATATATATGTGTTACAATTATTTATTGTCCCATTGGATTGTATTTCTACATCTTCCCACCGTTGAGTGGAGATTTAGTTGTATTTAACGCACGCGGCACGGACTCATTCCGAATGGGATATGTGAGCGCGTTTCCCCTTGTCCCAGGAGTACTTACCTCACTAAATTTTCCACAATTTTTAACTTCAATTAGACCAGATGGACAGTATTTTTTTAAGAAAACTCACATACATTTTTAATTTTTTCCCAAAATCAGCAATTTCAAATGTAGCAAGTGCAAAAAAAATTTATTTCCGATTTACTATATATTTATTCACCGTCTATTACTTACATATGTATGTACATTCGGGTACAGATTTGTGTGAATACAAAGGCAGCAAGTGTACAACATGTCGTATACGTAATTTTTACATGAGGAAGGAAATCAATTCGCTTTTCAGTAACTCCCCGTTAAAAAGTTCTCTAAGAAATTATTTCCTTGCAACTGTACCCGTGTAGAACGTAGCTAGCTACATAGTACTATTTGTAGCACTTGACTTCAAAGGACAATGTTCAATCGGTGGATAAAATGCACACAAATTGCTTACCAGCAAGTCGTCGAGTCGAAAGGAATGCAAACCATTTCGATCAAAATATTTATCACACATGTAATTTCTAGGAACCACACATTATGTTACAGTGTTTAAAGAGGTACTCACTCATAGCCTACTAAATTATATCTTGCAAATTCACTAGACATTTCCAGATTTTAAAAAAGGACTCAAACTCAACTTCAGGGAAGAAGATTTAAGCAAAATGTACAACTACAATAACATTATTAAATTTTGCTGGTCAACGGCATCAATTGCCAGAATTCACGTATGTCATGACCCGCAAGGCGCATGACATTTCCCTCTTACATTGCTAGTTTGCACGCAGCATATCTAGGTGAAGATTGCGACGCGGCCACAACTCGATAATACACTAGGCGACTGTAGTGACCAGAATCACAAAGACAGACAATTGAACATACTTGCTTATAAAAACACACACAAGAGAAATGTACGTAAATCTACGGAGAGTGGTTACAGTTTACTCAGTAAGTAAATTATACCCCAATGTGGTTGTCTTGGGCAATTCGAGGCCGACAGGTCCACATTTAGCAATTTTCGATTATAAAAATAGACATAGCGAATTTCCCTATGTCCACGAGTCAATTGCATACAAAAGACCACATACGATGAACACATCGTAGTATCTGCAATGGCCCTGAGTGATTTTGACGTTATATTGCTTCTTCAGGAAGTCCGCGTAGAGTTGAAATAAATGAAAACCCAACACATTCATTTTCACTTACTCCCGTATACGAACTTCGTACCTGTGTTTAAAAAAAATTACTTGCTAGGAATGGCTGTAAGCCACTGTACCAACAGAGTTTAAATACTTAAAACAAAATAGGTCACTATAAAGCCATTTTTCATAATGAATACATAGCCAATAGTGAAAAATGTGTTTCCTGGGATAGCTTAACTGCAGGTGCACACCTTGGTCACCCGCTCATTATTCGAGTTGTAAGTTTTGTGGATCCCTCAAATGCCAACCTCATCCTCGTTGAAGTCCATGTTTTTTAAATGTATGTCTTTGCAAGCATGTTCCAAATTGCAATATACAATGCATTAGCTGAAAAAAGCCTAAAGATGGTATGATTCCAATTTTACTCTTATCTATCTATTCTTTCTTGTACCCATATATGTATATTTCCACTTATTGATGCTAACAAGTGATTGTTATTTATATTCCTCCATACAGTAAACGCAAACTGTCTGAAAATATTTGCAAACACTCACCCGCGCTCACAGATATCCATATATATAGGCTTACACAGTTAAAAGAAAAAAATATCTGTTCAAGAAAAAAGTCTTACAAGAAAAAGTTGTAAAAAGTATTCGAATTGAAAAGTATTGAAATTGCAGTATGTGCAACAATTGCATTCAATCTTCAACGATGGACGAATCATCAGAAAGCTGCCTCGTGGTAACCATTGTTGATCACAGGCGTGAACGCGTAATTCAAGGTATTACAACTTTTATGACAAAATTTTTTAAATTTATTTTTTTTGGAAATTTTTAAAGTTTTTAAATTGTATTACAAATCTTATCTGACCTAAAGTTTAATAAATATTATATATTTATTTTAAAATCATTTAATCTAGCGATCATTTTCACAGAACTGACGTGTATATAAACGCTTCAGTAATAAAACATATACCATATCTTTAAGATATCAGCAAGGTTCATCCTTTTGCAGTAAGTTTGAAAAAAATAAGGCAAAAGTAGACAAGTTCGAACCCAACTAGGTCGTAAAACAAATTTCCATTATAATACACATGTATGTATCTAAACATAGGTACATATGCCTCACACGTTACTAATTAAAACTTTCCAATCATAGCCTCAAATGAGCACTTGTCTCAGATGAGTATCAGCGGCATTTGCCGTTTTCATGATTGAACGGCCTCATGTTAAATAAGACATAGAACTAATTCCAAGGGAGTACTTTCGTGCATAATTAATTTTATTTCTTGCAATAAATGTAAAACTGGCAGCATCGGTGGTAATGTGACACTCGTCGACCATGCAACCAAACACCTCGAGACATCGAAATATTCAGACGAAAGGAGATAAAGAATTGAAAGAAGAATTCTGTAGAGAGACACATAATCAACAACAAAAATTCAGACAATGGTCTCACAAGGACAAAGGAGCAAGTATAAATTAAACACAGAGTACACCAACAATCACACACTGCGTTTGATCATAGAGGTCAGAGAAAAAGAGTAATAAAATTGTAAAGTAAAATAACTACTGTAGGTGGCAACCAGTTGAAGTGCGAATGTCTAAAGTGGATGCGACAAATGCTATGCCAATAAAGCACAATGAGCTGCAGAAAAACATTTAACCTTATCACGGTTAATTAAATGTTGTTCATGTGTTCGGATATTGATGTATGCACTGTAGTTTAAATGTCTTACAGGCCCGGTGTATGTCATGCGAGTTATTCCACATATTACAGGGTTATAAGAAGTGAGTTCTCATTGCAAAGTTTTATAGTTCGATAACAAAAACGGGTAAATGTTCGAAGAAATAAGCATCGATTTTCCTGTAAACCATCAATAAAGTCTGACTTGAAACTGTCAGTTATTGGGGGTCCTACATAAAGTAAATTCCTAAAATATTGCAGATTTATTTCAAAGAAACTTGCGAAAGACTGGGAGTCCATATACATTTATGTTTTCATTATTATGTTGCAAACTTTGTATTGTCCTTAACTCTTTAGTTTCGAATATGAGTTGGCAGCTGCGAATTCGTTCTGTCTCTTCTTAATTTTATCTTTGTCATTCTGTTTTACATTTGCTTAAGTGATAAATTTTTTGTACAATGTTTTTGTGCAGTCGATATGTTGATGCTGTCATTATGGCTGTTAATCTTTCTTGACAAGTGTGCTGATAAACCGGCTGCATCATTTAGCAAAGCGGAGATATTTGGGATAAGTAAACTGTTTACATAATTTTTCCAAATTTTGACAAAATTCCGCAAACCTAGAAGTAATACGGATTGGCTCCGAATGCCAACTAATTTTAGTATACAATACTCTCATTGCATCACACCACGTTTTTTTCCAAACTAAGCCATTTCGATAAATGCATTCAAAAAATTGTATTAAAGTATACGAAATTTCATACTTTCGATGTTTAAAATGAACCCATCAACTTGAATTGAAAGTTCACAACTCCCATAAAATCCGCCAGAATTATTATATAATGACCGCAAAGGCTCTGTTGTTTGCGAGAACTAATCAAATAGCAATCAAAATTCACGGGTAAAATAAACCGCTAATGTGGTGAAGCCAACCGGATTTCATATATATATTTGCACCTTTAATTACATTTTTATCCAACCGAAATGGCGAAATTAGTTTAGAAATTCATTCGAAAATGCGCATGGGTACACAAAGCAGATTAGTTGAAAGGTAAATAATGAATAACTAACACATTTGCTATCATTTGTTGTACCTGCAGATATTTCAACTATACGCATTTGCTTAGTTTAATGGGATTTTCATTAAGCGCCACCAAACTGACATGGATATTACTCATACGCCCTGCGGACACCAGCGTGCTTTTGCTGATAGGGACGTTACTCTGTTTTTTTATGTTATTATTATTTAACATTATTAAAAAGATTGTATTTTAAAGTAAACTTTCATTAATTTACATATCCTTTACATCTTAGCGAATTACTAAATTTCATATGAACTGCTGCAAACGTATTTACAAGTATAACTATTGATTAATTCATGCTCTAAATAAAAATTTGTATCCCAAATTGGTGAAAAAACCAACACAGCAAAAACAAGTACTTCCTAAAAAAATCTTAAGCTCTTCTAAATTCAAATATAAACCGTTGAAACACTAGCAACACTTTTATTCAAAATACTATAAAATAAAATTTAAATTTAAGCTGATGGCTTAACTGCTAGTGCTATATATATAAATTGTAATTATATTATTCTTTGTATAAATTAATAATAATAATAATACTATAAAATAAAATTTAAATTTCTATTCACACTTCCCCAGTTATTTTCTACTTCGTCTTTTAGTCACCGGTTACCAAGGACAAACACTTCTTCTACTTGCTAAATAACTTTCGTCTACGTTCATATACTTTTACTATAACAAGTAGCTGATGCAGACAAAAGATAAAAAGAAATTGCAGTGTAGTAAACAAACAAATGTAAACATTCACAGAAACTGCCATCAAAATCAAAAACGGATAAACAAAAGAAAAATGTAAGGAACCATAATCGAACTAGCCATAGAGCAAGGGGGTAAATGTACAAACGGAACGGAAATAAATATTAAATAAATGATTTATATTCATCCAATATTTTGCCTCAAAATTTGCTTTGAACTATCCTTGAAATTCCTTAAATACTACAAATTCAATATTCTAAAAATATTTTCCAACATAAAGCGTGTTCTTAAAATAACTCGCTGTGACAGAAAATGCTTCCAATCTAAAGCACTTAAATTGGAATTTCCAACTAATTTATTTTGAAACATTTGCTGACACGAATAATCATTTAATTGCAAATAAGCGTTGCCGAGAACTCGACTATCGCCGCCGGCATTAACTTTAACTGCTTAAGCGTTGTGTGGCAAGGATTGAGATGCATGCAAGACAAATTTGGCATAGCTCATTTCCCAGACAATGTGGACGAACGGTTTCACCTTGAACTTGGCATACGCCAAGGAAAACACGCCCTTTCGGATATTTTAATCAACCTACGCTGCTGAATTAGTTTCATATGTACAAACAGCCTTGAAATTATCACTCTATCTCCTTCTCCTTCCTCTTGAGTTGATGTGGCTGGAAGAAGCGCAGCAATGACTCGGCATATTTAACAAATATATCAAAATCATAATATATATTTTAATAGTAAATAAAATTTTTTTTTTCTTGAGAATCGCGAAGTTTTATAACACGTGAGAAAAATTACAGAAAAAATGTATGCTTTAACTGCGAACTTTATTTTTAAAGAAAGTTCTATTAATTCTATGCGCTCACATTATCGATAATACGATTGCAAAAAATAAAACTTAAAGACTCTCAAAGACTTAAATATATTACTCGTATAATATTTTACAACTGAAGTAATTTTATAAATTATATTGTAATTTCGTAGAATCCTTTTACACGGTCATTGTACATAGTTTACTCTTCCTATACTTATTACTGTATTTATTTGATTATACAAGTAATATCAGCCTAAATTTTCCATTTTCAACCCACAATATTGATAGCATTTTAATAAGCCATTATTAGTCCCAATTCATCACCGTTGATGCATCATCTGCCGCGAGTAAAAATCAAATTAGTCACGCTCAAATATCTCACACGAACTGGCCAACAGATGCCTCAAACACCACAGCGGATGCCCGCTGGTGCCTACCCTAATTAGGCGGTTGTTGTGTGTAGCAAATACAATTAATCATCGCCTGCAGAATGAACTCAACAGGTTAGCGATGAGCGCTAAAATCAGTGGTGTTCCAGTTCACTACTTACCGTTGCTGGTAGTTATGGATCTGTTCAGTTGCACCTAACACGACACTGTGTCCCCTGGATGCCTGCTCCTATGCGACGCAACAGAAGCTTCAATGAGAGCAGTTCATGTTGAAACTGCTGCGGGAATACAGCTAAATTCAAATTTGTGTCTGTCGGAATGATATTGATTATCGCACTGTTATTGCTGCCGCTGGAGTGCACTTGCTAAGAGCAGAGACCGCTACAGGCCATCGAACGCAAGGCTTGCTGTAGATATTACCGCTCTCTGTTCAGCTTACGGCATTATCATTTGAAAGCGCGTGTTGGCGTTTTTCTTTCTGTCGCTTGCGACTCTTTTGTTCTTCCTTTTTTGCAGTTTTAGGCGCGTGTGCAATTACACTCACTGACATTAATTATAGCTCCAGCGTACTATATATTCCAATACCTAGGCCGTTGGCGCCACAAATCACGGCGAGATCAGTAAAAGCTTGCGCTCTTACATAGCACTTGCATTCTTTTAGTAACGAAATGTTGAAATGCTAACGTCTTGCTGGAACATCACAAATGAGGCGTATACAACTGAGGACTTCCAAAGCAGTTCAAATAAATAGAGTTTATAAGCGTAAAAAATAGTTAATAAAATTAAAATCTCAGCTTTTTATGAGCCTTTGTTAATTCTCTTTCAGTTTGCGTTTTAACCACTTGCTTTAGTGTACCATTGCCTGTTAAAGTCATCGTATTACCAAATAAGATAATCCTTGCGTAAGAAAATCCGTGCGAATACATGACCATAACTCTGCTGCCATGCTTGGCTCAAAAAACCACATCAAAACTTAGTGAACTGCCTCAGTCAGTTGGTTGGTGTGAATATGCGTGTGAAAGCAACGTTATCTGCCACGTCGGTTTGCGCGAAAGCATGGGGTGTCGAGCCATCACGGTGATGCCTCAAAATATAACGTAAGCGTTTAACCATTTAACCATCGCTCTTAATTATTATTGCTTAATTAAAGCAAACAATATTAAATTTCCTTTTATCTATATTGCGAATATCCAATAAGAAGGCTGAAAGGAGGAGAATTTCCACAAAATTTACAAATTTTGAGCGCTGCGGCTCGCCATCATCTGTCCAATTCAAATGATTTCATCTCCCGAGTTGCCGTTGCCATAATTCATCACTCCCAAGTTTGCCTTTCGCCAGCGATAACAACAATAACAATACCTTCTGTGTCGCATTATTGTCGTGCTGAGCAGAACAAAGCGGTTTGCCAACGATTCCTTATTATGATCTTTGATATAAAATATTTCTTTACACCACTGTTTATGGCGGTTTCCTCTTCGCACGAAGTTCTCACCATCCCCTCTTGAATGATTGATGCGGCTTTATGAACATTAAATATGAATATTTATATAAAAATAGCATGTATATATAAGGTAGATATGTATCGGGTTATTTTTTAAGAGCTTGATAACTTTTTTTTAAAAAAAAACGCATAAAATTTGCAAAATCTCATCGGTTCTTTATTTGAGACGTTAGATTGGTTCATGACATTTACTTTTTGAAGATAATTTCATTTAAATGTTGACCGCGGCTGCGTCTTAGGTGGTCCATTCGGAAAGTCCAATTTTGGGCAACTTTTTCGAGCATTTCGGCCGGAATAGCCCGAATTTCTTCGGAAATGTTGTCTTCCAAAGCTGGAATAGTTGCTGGCTTATTTCTTGTAGACTTTAGACTTGACGTAGCCCCACAAAAAATAGTCCATTTCTTGAGATGAATTGTTCTCCGAAGTTTTCCCTCAAAATGGCCATAGAATCGCGAGCTGTGTGGCATGTAGCGCCATCTTGTTGAAACCACATGTCAACCAAGTTCAGTTCTTCCATTTTTGGCAACAAAAAGTTTGTTAGCATCGAACGATAGCGATCGCCATTCACCGTAACGTTGCGTCCAACAGCATCTTTGAAAAAATACGGTCCAATGATTCCACCAGCGTACAAACCACACCAAACAGTGCATTTTTCGGGATGCATGGGCAGTTCTTGAACTGCTTCTGGTTGCTCTTCACCCCAAATGCGGCAATTTTGCTTATTTACGTAGCCATTCAACCAGAAATGAGCCTCATCGCTGAACAAAATTTGTCGATAAAATATTCCGGCCGAAATGCTCGAAAAAGTTGCCCAAAATTGGACTTTCCGAATGGACCACCGAAGACGCAGCCGCGGACAACATTTAAATGAAATTATCTTCAAAAAGTGAATGTCATGAACCAATCTAACGTTTCAAATAAAGAACCGATGAGATTTTGCAAATTTTATGCGTTTTTTTTTAAAAAAAAGTTATCAAGCTCTTAAAAAATCACCCGATATAATACAATTTCTCAATATCCGAAAATCCTCGTCTGCATTTGTCAGCCTCCCAGGAAACGCTGACGCAAACATCAATGTTTAAAAATGATGATATTCGGATAAACCATTTGATTGATTATTAAGATTTGTTATTGATGACACCGACCGAATAGTAGCTGAAGACGCCAGTACGTCTTCAATCTCACAAGGAGACAACCTCAATGACAAAACGGTTGTTTTATCACAAAGCTTGCCGGCCAGCCAAAGGACTTGTAAAGGAAAAGTAGAAAACTATCGATGCAGCTCTTTTGTACAAGGAATTTATTTGAGAAAACGAATATTTGTAGAGAAACAAGGACATGCCTGATTTCACACACAGTGTGGTAATAAATTAAATGGAGTATATAAAGGCTACTTTTAAAACTGAAAATTTTTAACAGGACTTTCAATGATAGCTCAAGTCCTACTGAACCGATTCCTTTGAAATTTGGTATATATCTTCATTATACAATGCTTTACCGTGAATGCCTTAGATTAGTATTTTTAAAAAATTCGAAAAGTTCGAAAAAATCGGGTTAAATTTTTTTTTGTCAAGTCAACGCCATTTTGTAATTTTTTTTTTGTTTGAAACCGTCAAGCCGATAACGACATCCTTTCTAATGAAGAATCTTCTTGTTTTTTGTGTTTTAGATCTCTACAAGGGTTGAAATCACGTCAACCAGGACGCACCGTTTTTTTTGAAGCCCCCACTCCACCGGCCCGTATCTCGACGAATTTTGGTTTTTTTTCTTGCAATTTTTTTTTTATATTATTAAAATATCAATAAAGAACATATGTATAAAGAAATGTATAGTAAAAATGTTTTTTATTTTTTTTTATCTTTGTTTAAAAAATGCCTAAAATTCATGCGTCTAGACCAGAATACCCCCTTAATATCTCTGTCGTATTTAGTTTTTGATTTATCGCACTTTTAGTAGTTTTTAACAGTACCGTTATATGGGGAGTGAGCAGGATTATGGTCAGGGAATAAGTTTGCGTCTGGGGTGTACTCGTGCAAGAAAAATGTATGTCATCAGTCTGACAGCTAATCCGATTTCTTACTTTTATGTAGCTACGTTAATCACATGTGCCTTGTGCTTAATTTTTTAGCTATTTGCACAGAATTTTGGTACTTAGCAATTTTCCTAAATAATTCGTAAGAAACATTCTTTTTGTAATTTGAATTGATACTTTTATGTTCTACTTCTCGTATTCCTTACATCTTCATAATTTAGTATTCCATTTTCTTAACTTCTAAACATGGCAAATGCGCTCGATACCACGGCGAATCACAAATTTTACTGAATAATTAAAATGGCAAGGAGTGTGGCAACATTGGCATAAAAACTGCATAAGCGTGGGTACGTGAGTGAGCTGTGGCTTCGGCATGTTAAAACATTGACGAAATATTTTGCTGGTATTCGTGTACTACTTTTGTTTAAGCATTTGTCGCTAGATTTAGAAATGCATAAGCAGTTTGGTTTTAGTATAGTGGGAACTTAACAGAAGAGCCAGGGCTTCACTGTTTAATAACCATTACTTTTCATCTTCGCTTATGTATCTAACCGATATTTTAGAAAGTACAAAAATCTAACATATTTCAATTTCTCGTTGAAATAGAATATTATCTGCATAAACAAATTCCCCAGATCTAACTGATGTCGTTGTAGTAAAAAAAGTTCATTTGGACAATCAAAATTCCTGTTTGTCTCCTGGGCTTGCTGGCAGCTGCCTTTTAATACACACACAAAAGAGAGTTTTATAAACGAGCATATATACATGTTATCCAAATGCTGAGCCACAGCTGTGCTTTATTTAAATTAATAATTGAAAACTAGTGAATTATTTTTTTTTCCAAAACGTCAGTTTCAAGAACCGACATTGATTAAAACTCTTCTCTGAACAAGAGCATAATTTTTAAATACATGCATATACAATATATAAAATACTTTGTTAACCGCATCATCAAATCCACAAAGCCGATTAGAATTTCCACAAAATTTCAAAGCACACTCACGCTTACTACGAAGCCAACAGGTAGCAACCCACCATGGCGTGTACGCAATTTAATTGAGCGAAAAATCATCATATTTTATCTCTGGTTGAGCAATTTAAAAAAAAATTTCCAAAGAAATCAGTTCAAATGAACTTTGTACAAAGTTATATGTAGCTCTATAAATATAAACGATATACTGAGGCGGACAAGGGCTTTTTCCGTAATAACACATTTAATGAGTATAAATTTACAAAAGTATGTGAATACCGATAAATTCTGATACAGTAGGAAATGAAACTTTACATAAGTAAAAATTTTCTGTAAATTCACATGCTTAAATAAATATAGCAATCAAAATTATCAAAAGTAAAGTAAAGTACAAAAATCTTCCTTAAGTGTTTGAATATTCTAAATTTATTTTAACCTCTTTCACATTTGTGAACTGCAACTTTAAAATATAATTGCACATATAATCATTGCTGTTTTATTTGGAGACGTATTAAAGACACTGAAACATATTGTTTCATTGTACTTTCTACCAGCATAAAAAACTATGTTGCTGTGCGAAGTATAGAAGATAAGAAGGAGAGTTTTCTCTTTTTATCATTTTACCAGACATGTGTTTAACGATTTCATGCCAATTCTTGCCGCTTTTATTTGAATAAAGTTTTTTCCAATTATGTTAGTCACAAATACATATGTATCTGCTGAAAACTTTTACTTATCTCCCAATTTGATTGTGAATTGCATGACAAATACTGTACGACTACATGTGTAAGAATCTTTCATGCAAATTTCAGGCAGTAAATGTATGTTTCTATGAAGAACAGTAAGTTTTTAAATGAAGCTGACCATGGCGTAAAAGGGTGAGTTTTTTTTTATTATCAGAGGTTTTATTTATAAATTGTTTTGACAAAGGCTATTTAACTATATTATCACTCTGTTTAAACGGTAAATTCCCAGCAGATCTCATAAACTTCGAAGATCTACTTAATAATAGATCACAATGCTGTATATTAAATCTAGCGTGAGTTCGAATTTCAAGAAAACACGCTTAATTCAACTTGCTGAAAATTTTAATGAATTTCCTAACAGCTCACGTATTTGTAGACTACCTACTGTTATGCATAACAACTGGAATAATGCTCTCCCAGTGGTATAAAGAATTAAAAATATGCTGAAATTTATAGAGTGGTGAGTTGGACTGTTATATGCACATTTAATTCCGAATGTGCAAAAACATATATTACAATAAAAACACAAAAATGCGACACATAAAATGCTATTGAAGGAAGAGGATTAAATCATTGACTAAACAAATGGCTGGCTGACGCAATCAGCTCACATCAAGTAGCTACTTCAAAGCCATATAATTGAAAGTCGATCAGTTGACATTGCCAACAATATTCGCAGCAATCTTGATGGAAAAGATATTTGTTTATATACATAGACACAACCATATTTTAATGCTTTAATATAGAGTTTATACATATATATATGTACTTATACATATTTTAGTTCATGTTTGCAAAACAACAATTGCTTGTGTGTATTTATTATTCGCCCATAAACATATTTACCTCCTCTTACCACAAAAATTCGAAGCATAAACTGAGCTAGCAGACAAAAAGTTATGGCCATTTGGAGATTTTAATTTCTCCTGTGTTCATTTGTAAACGCGCTAAAGCATGCACGTAGTGAACTCTTTGAAACATTTTCTTGTATTTGATTTTCACATTTCCCGCGTGTTGAGAAATGAACACCCTGTAAACAATTTCAATTTAAATATTTGCAAATAATATTATGCAACAACAGTTGTAAGTAATTGTTATTGCAAAAAATCTTAACCAAATGACGTGTAAACAATAAACAATTAAAATAAATACCAAGCTCAACCGCAATTCTCGCCGCAATTATTTCATTATGAATGCCGTGATAAAATGCCTTTATGTATTGATGGTAGAAGCAATTTAAATTATGTTGTGTAGTATAGTTCTCAAAATTAAATTTTAGTACCGAAAGAAGTGTATAAAACTGATATTTTTAAACGCAAACCATAACCAGCCAGAAAGATAATAATCTTATTAACACAGAGGTTTGATAGAAACGAATTTTCACAAAAGGTATATATAAATAAATTTGTTTGTGTAATACATCTACTGACAATAAATTCGTGTTTTTAGCATATACGTGATGTATTTTCATTAAACACAACCCTCTCATCCAGTCATTTCTTTTTCTTCCACACTTTTTCTACAGCAACAGTTTCACCTCGTAACCACCGGTGCGTATACGTAACTAGAAGGAATTAGCTGCGACATTGTAATTCACCATTCATTAATGCTAATGAAATTATTTTGCACATAAATTTTGCAGAAATCCGTAGAGCTATTGTCACAGACAGTTTAAACAAGTGAAAGGCATTCGTTAACAAGCAAGCAAACAGAGTAGTGTTAGCAGGCGCTGGGAAATAAATTTAATTTTCTTTTGGAATATTTTATGATTCGTTCAATAATAAATTCTAAATAAATTTGTATTCGTTTAATAATAATCTGGAAATAAACAATTTGGACATTCTTGAGAATAATAATAATTTAAAATAAACAACTTGGACATTCTTGACACTATCAAATATTTGACAAAAATGAATTCAGTTGATGTTACCTACAAAAAGTGTGTGCACATATCTAACCACTTATTCTTCAATCAACGGGTCAATAATACACCATGTTGTCTCTTCTCTTTTGTTGTATATGTGCTAAAGTGTCTGCTATCTAGCCATCATAATTAGCTGTTTGACAGTTAATGCCTGCTGCCTGACGCTATAAATCAAACTGCGCGAAAATAACCGCTTTCTACGCATCTGAGTTAAAAGAGCAAGTTGTACACGAATTCAAGGTCAATTCGTTCTCATTTAACCTTGAACTATTATCTCGCTCATTTCATATATATTTTACTCTCTTTATTAGTTAATGTCATCCAGAAAGAAGCTAAGCAAATAAAATAAAAGAAAATTAAGTAATACTAGTACAAGATTTGGTAATACATACATACATTCTATTTGTATTTATTAATTAATCTTAATAATGGCTTCAAAAATGTATAAACAATTTTAAGAAAATTCGCAAAATTAAATTTTCCAAAAAAAGAGCTATTTTTCATTACATTACTATTTAATCTCTGCTGCAATCGTTACAATATACATACACTCGACTGCCTAGCAATAAAAATATACTAAAATTAATTTAAGGAACATATAAATTCAAAATATTTTCATTCATAGCTCGCTCATTTCTTCCACTTTTGTGAATTTAATGCAATCCGTGGCATCTGTCGCACCATTAAATTATTGCTCAAGCGATGCTGAAGCCCTATGCGCTGAAACGCTTTGTCTATCATTTGATCGTCAAATTGCTAACGGCATATTTTGGTGGTAAATTCAATTTGGCTTTTTGCAGCGAGAATATAGTTTGTATTTCTTAAGAGGTTAACGTATTTTGCCTTTTTATGCACTTTTGGCAGAGTTTCGCTTAAATTTTCGGAAAGGAAAGATGTTACATTATAAATCAATTTAAGAGAAAAACTTCTTAAATTAAAATGTCTACATTTACTATTCATAACTCAACGAAGTACGTTATTATTAAGGGATATCCTCCATAATCTCAAGGATATATTAAAAAAGTAGATAATTGCTAATTTCGGGTGTAACTCAACATTGTATACTCTTGGAATCTGCAAGGATTGAAGCCTGGGAAGTGTCTTTAGGTACGTAAGGCTTTTTGGTTATATGGAGTTTAGTGCGAGTTTTCACACAATTTTATTCATTTTGAGCACAAATATGCGCCATTATAATTAAAACACGCTCTTTCATCCACTTTCACACTGTCTTTAGAAACTCTTAAAATATTAGATCTGGGCGATTTGGCGGGTAAACTCATAAAAGGGTATGGCCACGCCCACTTTTTCAAAACTTTTTCTTATCTATCTCGATTAGTTTTAGGTGAACAAAACTATAGCTATATAACTATATGTTACAACTGGTTGCAAGAGTATAATAATTAAGTACTCCCAGCATATTACTACCTCCACCATTCTTCAATGCAGTGAGTTGATAAATAATATACAAAAATCTTTTGCGCAGAGAATGTCGACAAAGAAGAAAGGTGTGAAAAACAAATTTGTAACTGACACTTCTTGGCAGCGAACGGTACATAGTACTAAAGTGAAAGTAAGTGCTTTAACAGGAACAAAGTAGGATTTTTATAAATGTTGCGCGTATTTCTCTCTGCCATCAATATATTTCATACATTACACCCATTGCCGCTGTTCGTCTACATTTTAGTGCATCAGGTTGCAGTATACCTCTCCCTTTTCTTCTAATTAGACCAATTTCAACGCTTGACCGGCTGCCACTTTGTAATTACTTAACATTGTTCTTGTTTCGTTCGCGCTTAAATGATTGACACCGGGACTTAATCATCCAACTGAAGCTTCATGCAACAATTCAGCGGCAAAGCAGAGCGATAAATTTTAGGAAAAAAATGGAAAATAAGAAAGGGTTGACACTATGTACACATTAACCGAATAATACAGGTGTGAGAATAAAGGAAATATAACCGTTATTTTATATATACTGGAATTTCCTTAAGATCAAGTTTGACTTCGACTAGTCCATTTAAACGGCGCGCGCAAGCTGATTCGATGGAGAATTTTCAGTTGGATTGGTACAACATTTTTTTATGCTGATGTGAAGTCTGATCTTCATATGGGTGGTATTTATGGAACTGATCTTTTCCTCCGATATGATAATGATGTTATATTATATTGAGTAATCTTTCTTCAGTAGTAGTAAAAAAAACTGGGATAGTTTACAAAATGTGTCTATTATGAGCTTAAAGTTATCATAATTTTACAAATTTTCGAAACTCTACATCAGCCCATCTTTAGTTTGTTTACTTTATTTTATACGTCAGCTAATTTAATACGTTGTTCTGAGTTCTATTAATTGAGTCTAATTAATGGATTGCTTGTTGCGGATGTTTTGTTCTCTTTGCCTTTTCTGGCGTCCTTCTAACACCACTTCAGATGATTTTATTGACTATATTGTTTCAAATTCTTTTGTTGTGATAATTGATATTATTAAAATTAGAATAATTTTCAGATCTTTAATAGCTGATGGCCTAGATTATATATTGTTATCTTACACAAATGAACTTAATAAATTTAATATAATTTATAAAGAAGTAAAGTGATACAAATTACTAACAAATATATTTACACCCCACCTAGTATCATGGAAGAGTAAGTTTTCAAGTGCTAAATACAAATTTTCACTATAGAGCGGCCAGCACCTTAAGTACAAACTGCATTTTAATCGCAATTATGCCAAGAGTTGTGCCAAGCCTTTTCGCTCTTTAGCCGTACTCTTCCAGCTTTTGCTCTCAAGTACATTTCCAGGAGTTTAAGCTACTTTGAAAACAGCACAACTCACTTGAAACTCACAAAGCCGTGCGACGCATGCTTATAATAACATAACATACGCAAAAAGATGGAGCTTTCCGAAAGCACTTGTAAGTGCTTGTAGGTATTGTATGAGAGAGTGGTGCTGCCTAAAATTTACTAACTGTTGGTAATTTATGTTTTATGTAAGTACCAAAAGGATCAATTTTAGTGAATGGTTTTGGTTTGGTCGGGAAAAGGCTTAGATGCATGTAAAAGATGTTATACTGATCTTAGGAACAAACATTAAAAAGTATGCCTTAGCGAATAGAAACTCTATGTAGAGACCACTATTATTTCACACTTCAAGTCTAGGGTTTTGAACTTGTGCTTATTACGCCTCTTTGTATTTATATTTTATAAAATCACTATTTTTCTCATTTAAAAATTAAATTTATGGAGGCAAGGTCAAGTTTTCGGCTAATTGTATCTAAGAAAAAAAATTATTTCCTTCTTTGATATTATCGATCGTCCTGCATAATTATTAACTTTTTGCAAGAATTTCCAAGTTACCAAGTTTTTACATTACCGAGGTCGCTAATTTCTGTGATGAAATGAAAGAGTTTTAGTTCTGTGAATGCTCATCAAGTATATACCTGAATATTATTTAATTTTAAAGTTGTGCGAGAGTGTTGTTTGCCGTTTTCATTTCTGAAGTATAACTCATACTCGTGCGAATTTCAAGTGGTTGAAAAACTTTTACTTTCTTTATAAGTTATAAGTTATTGAAATATGAAAAATAAAACATTTCGTTAAAGTAAATATCCACTATTTTGATACATTTATTCGGTTTATTCTCTTGGCAAACAGAAATCAAACTAACCAAACTATAATAAATTACAATATTTAAACTTTTTAGCTAAATTTCAAATCCCATCCTTTTACTATTCACATTGTCCCAAACAAGTTTAAACACTCTTGCAAGAGAGAGAGAAAAAAATGAAATTATTGCCATAAAAATGATTTCTTAACCATGCGTATTCCTTTATGCCAGAAAATAATGAGTCACGCTTGAGAGAAATCTAACAAAATATGCAAAGTATTTACATGGGCTTTCGTGTGGAATTCATATGAAATATTGCATCTTGCTTCATGAATTTCTAAATATGGATTATGTTAGACGGTGCATAATAAATTCCAACCGTAAACTGCAAATTTACGAAAGTACTGTGGTCTTCATTACTTCAGACTTCAAAAAAGTTCACTTCTTTATGTACCTTTGGCAACAAATCCAAAATAAAGTTCCAAGCACATTAACGGCAAAGTCATATATGGGCATTAAATAACGGGTCTGCGTTTATATCTACGTGTATATATTAATTATTGTAATATTACTAAATAAATGTGGATTACTTATGGTTTGTCATACAAAAATATACCTTCAAAAGACTAGTAAAATTAGCAGCACTGAGCGATAATGAAAGCTTGGCTTACAGTTTTATATGTGATTGGATAATTGTTGAGTGAATTTACTGTTCATTTGCAGAAATACACTCTATTAAACAAGTATATGTTTATTCAAGTAAAATTTATTTGTTTGGATTATTGTTGGTCGCATATCAAATAAGCTTCATCAAGTCAATTATAATTTTCTGATTGCTGATTGTAATATATCTTCTTAAGCCTTTTCGCAATGCTTCCGTTTCCAGTTAATGTGTAATTAACTCAATTAATACCATTTGCTGAGAAATATTATCATAATAAACCCATTCAATCTGGTCCTTATCCATTTGTTGAATATGTGATTTGTCTACAGAAATTTTGTCGCATTTTGTGTAAGAGAGAATTGTAATAAATGGTAGTTAACTGGTTTTGTCTTAGAAAATCACTTCAACGCGCTTATTTACAACTGATTAGGAAAACTGCTGAGTAGTGATGATGTCAAGCCTTAATGACCAACTCATTTTATTAGCATTATTATTATTCCGTGCATATTATTATAATTAAAATAATTTAACTGTAAAAAGGAACTATAATTTATATTTAAGTCTGATAAATAGGGTATGGATGCACATATAACATATTTCTCCTTAAGAGCAATACTAACAACTGATGTGTTCTAATCGTTCATTTATAGCTGCGCTTTACTATTGTCTTAAGTATGGCATATTAAATGCTATCATTACTAAACGACTAAAAATTCACTGTGAGCTGCCACACAATTTTTAAATTTATTAAAGTGAAAAGTAAAGATATTTCGCAATTAGTTTATTTATATTTATATTTTTCGAACTTTAGTATAGGCAAGATGAACTCAAACATTTTTATGATAGCCTTTGGTTATAAACTTTCATCACTAGCTGTTTAAATGAGTTAAGCATCCACCCCCTCTATAATAATCACCACAGCTGATGACACTACAACTTATCTTAAACACTAGACAAAAAGGAGGTAGCATTTTACAAGAGCATTTTTCACTAATCTAGTCCAATTACAATTAAATCCGACCTAATGGAAGATTAATGGCTCGCCCCGATATCATTTTTAAAGTTTATATGTATAATAAAATCAATAAATTTAAATTTAAATCGAAAATCACATTTTTATTTAATTTCATGCTCGAGCATATTTCACTCAATTGGCAGAGTAATGTTTATTAAACGGTCTCTTATACTGCGCTGTTTAATCTATACTTAATTTCTAACATAAGAAGCACAAATATATGGTTATATAAGCCTCCGAGAATAATGACGCAACAATTTAATACTTCTGTCATTTCTCCCTGTCTCCTAGCTGTATATACATGCATGTGAAAGCATAGAGTCGATTTTTACTGGACATCGGATAGACACATACAAGTAATTAATCAAGTAGAGCAGCTAAAAGCACTTCATTTGCCTTTGTATGGATGCCTACTTGTACGGTAAATAACAGGTGCCACTTAATGCTCATTTGTAATTATGTCAAAATGTAGATAGTCAACGTACTTATATACTGGACAGAAAATTAAGAAATTGCTCATTAAATGTTTTTCCGAAAATGCTAGAGCAGGGAAACGAGAAATTCTAAGATTTTTTAAAAATAGTGAACAAATCCGGGAATTGAGCATGTATTGCAGCCGCATTTATTGAGGTTTAATTTAGCATATAAACTAGCCTTATAGAAGTGTCAAAATGATGCTATAATGATTTCCAAACAGCTGCACTAAATTGCGCAGCAGATAATCAATTAATAACTGAATTGAAAATTGTAAAGGTTTATACAGGGCAAACAATGTTACCTTCACACATACCAATATGCAACCCCGAATTTACAGAAATTTTAATGACCTCTGCGACTTTCGAGGGTTATGCTGAACAAATCTAACTTTTCATCCCACGACATGGATAATTCTCTATTACCTCTTATTTCCCGCAACTGCGGTAAATGCTAATTAATTCGCAAACACTGCAGGCGTTTACGAAAGGTTAAGCTCCTCAACAATACTCGCACTAGGTTACGCTATCAGACTGAATTTTAGCACAAATCGCTGCGGTAATAGACAGTTAACTGTGGAAAAGGTTGTTGCAACGGAATATCAAGCGGATATGCAATAATTTGTCACTATTTGTGCGTATACCATATATGCGTGAGTTTGTGCCTCAGTGATAGTATGTTCGCATGAGTTTGAATTTGACTTATTCGTCTGCAGTGACATTCCACCTTTTCACTGAAATTTTTATTTTTTGCAAAAATTCAATTTTCAGTTTTTTTCCTTCGTTCAAGTTCTACGTTAAGGTTTTAACTAAAACACGTATTTTTTCACTTTACACATCCCATTTTTTTTTGCAAGCTTTTACACCCTCATCAGCACTTCAGCAACAATCGGCGAAAATCAGTAAAGACACTTTAAGTAGCATTTTAGTTGTGTTGGCTATTTATTACCAAACTGTTGGCAGCAAGAGCCAATCTTTGCAGTGGTCATTAGAGACCAACAGCCCACCAATTGCTTTGGTTTTCAAAAGCAACAACTTTGCCAATAAATTTTTCAAAGTAAAAATGTGTTGCTGATGAGCACGTACAAATTACTTTCAATATTGCTACGAGGTCTTGTACAAACAAAAGCAAACAAACACGAGCTTTACATGCGCATACAATAGGCATTGAAAATCACTTTATTTGTGAATCGCACTAGTTATTTTGTTGCAGTATAGTTATATTCTGAACTAAAAACTAGTGAATATGACTCGTTATTTACCACTTTGAGTTGAAATATTTTTTTATTATAACAAGTGTGTAATTGAATTTATTCGAGAATGCCAAAAGGATATCCACAGAAGATTACATATAAATGCATTTTGTGATAAAATTCCAAAGGCATTATACTAAACAGATGGTGAAAATTAACAAGCTGACTGTATAGAATGCACAATTCACATAAATATCATTTAAATCTAATACTAATATTAATTGTAAAGTAAATTATGATAATAAACCACAATAACAATCGAAATTAAATTTAAGAGGAAGTCCCGTTATCGAGATAATGCAATCCAAAAATATACATATATTTTCCCTATTACATGCCATTATTTATTATTTAGGTCACAACGTACCATGAGGTAATAAATTAAATCACCGATGAGGCCAAATAACAACTAAACTAACCTCAATATTATTGACAACTAAACATCAATGAATGTAAATAGTTAACTGTACAGCATAAGGAGCAACAGTTATAAATTTGTACAACAATAGCAATGAAATAAAAGTTGTTGTCCTTTTTGGACGATGGAGTGAATTGATAATTCCCAATGGCATGAGAGAGCCTCTAAATTTTGGTAAGTATATCTACTGTGTTGTTCTTTTCATTGCGTACGTTTTTTTTACGTGACAGGTCCCAAACCCAGCGCACAACTCAGTGCCTTCTCATTTAGCTTACCTTCAAACAGATGTTTTTAGTTTACCCAGAGGGTACTTGGTCAAAGACCGGAAGTCGTGAACTGCTTGAGCCATATGTAAAAGAATCGTTTCTGGCCTCAATACACTTGTGCCAACGTGTTCTCCCATACTAGAAACAGTTCTTACGGAGTAAAATCAGGCGAATACGGAGGTTGCGGAACGATATTGGTTGAAAATTTGCCGAAGAAACCAAAAATTGCTGGCTCATGATGTCGGTCTCTTCTAAGGCTCAAATTATTTTTCAAAATGGTTTGCACTGATCTGACTTAATCGTTGATTCTCTAGTCCAAATTTTTTTTATTTTTTTGACGTGTTGATCACCTGTTGATGTTGATAGCCGTCCTGGACATGGTTCGCTGTCGATGGTACTATATTTGCCCTGTGGTCACTTAACAGCCATTATATCTGTAAAATATCGTGACAGGAACACATTTTATTAACAGATGATTGCCAAAGTTAAGTTGTTCGGATGGTTGTTGCTTATGTGCATGTGAACCCCAATAGGCCGAGATGAAGAATGTTTATATTGACCAGCAAGCAATAAAAACAAAGTGCTTGAAATAAAATAAATAAAAATAAATAAAATATTTGAGTATACGAACGTGCACGTACTCACCATGTGCCCTTTTGCACGTCATTTTAGCTCTCAACAGCTTCTCACCTTAGATCTACTCCCTTTTGGTGTGTTTACATTTAGTATGCTATATCATTAAAAATGGTTGCTATCAATGATAATGACAGTGAAGGAAAAGAATTGAGCAAATAAAATTAATAAAATTTTACTAACCAAAAGAAATTGAAGTGGACCTTTAGCAGCCGAATGATCATGAAGGGACACTAAATTCTACTTGAAAAGCAAAAGTAATGATAATATTAAGATAATCAGGATATAATCCACTCTCTAGATGTGATGTGCTGTATGATATAATAATGTGATGTATACTATGATAAGGTGTGATATGACCACGTGATGTGATATAATGATGTGATGTAGTAGGATTTGCTGTGATACGCAGTGGTATAAGATAATATGTTGAGATTCAGAGATTATACTCAGTGTACTTATTTATACGCAAGTGGTCTCATAGAATTAGAGTAACAGTTGTACCTCGGATAGTGAAATTATTTTCACCTTAAAGCCCACTCACTATACGAATTCCTCAAAATGTTTTCTTTAATTAAAATTAATTGCAAATAAGCATCCATCTTTCATTCATGACAAGTGGGCTCCAACCCGTTCAACGCGCACAGCATTTTCCGTTCAGTCTAATCTTTTCACATTTATATATTGCTATCTTATAAAAAATGTGTAAGCAGCCGTATATCTGGTTGATTTGTAGTCCCCGGAAACAAAGTAGTTTGAATTTCTTTTTTATACTCTCGCAACAATGTTTTATATTATAGTTTTGTTCACATAACGGTTGTTTGTAAGACCTAAAACTAAAAGAGTCAGATATAGGGTTATATATACCAAAGTGATCAGGGTGACGAGTAGAGTCGAAATCCGGATGTCTGTATCCGTCCGTCCGTCCGTGCAAGCTGTAACTTGAGTAAAAATTGAGATATTATGATGAAACTTGGTACACGTATTCCTTGGCTCCATAAGAAGGTTAAGTTCGAAGATGGGCAAAATCGGCAGACTGCCACGCCCACAAAATGGCGGAAACCGAAAACCTATAAAGTGTCATAACTAAGCCATAAATAAAGATATTAAAGTTAAATTTGGCACAAAGGATCGCATTAGGGAGGAGCATATTTGGACGTAATTTTTTTGGAAAAGTGGGCGTGGCCCCGCCCCTCACTAAGTTTTTTGTATATATCTCGGAAACTACTATAGCTATGTCAACCAAAGTTTGGTTGTCTCTATAGAGTCGTTTCTTTCAGGCATTTCCATATACAGTTCAAAAATGTAAGAAATCGGATAATAACCACGCCCACCTCCCATACAAAGGTTATGTTTAAAATCACTAAAAGTGCGTTAACCGACTAACAAAAAACGTCAGAAACACTAAATTTTACAGAAGAAGTGGCAGAAGGAAGCTGCCCCCAGGCTTTTTTTAAAAATTGAAAATGGGCGTGGCGCCGCCTACTTATGGACCAAGAAGCATATCTCAGGAGCTACTAGACCGATTTCAATGAAATTCGGTATATAAAACAATGACATGTACGAAATATGGGTGAAATCGGTTCACAACCACGCCTTCTTCCAATATAACGCTATTTTGAATTCCATCTGATGCCTTCTCTTATACAATGAACCAATGATGATAGCGGAATAAAACTTTACACAAATACGGTATTTGAAAAATATGTAAATGACGGATAATGAAATCTCGATTATCCCTTTATCATGCGAGAGTATAAAATGTTCGGTGACACCCGAACTTAGCCCTTCCTTACTTGTTCTAAACTTATTTTTGATGTCGCATTTGGAAACTCTTAAGTGTTATCTCTGAAACATTCACATTTTTAAGAACAATTTACGTTCAACGCCCGCCCTGTAGTCCTACATTATATCCCGCAGCGGTCGATGGAAGTGCTTTAACAACATCTATTAATATCAGTGAAGTCAGGGAAATAAAATGCTGACAAAGAATTTGCTATACACCTCCAAACTACAAATTTCTATACATTGGATGCATACATACATATATGAACATTATATTCATTGAAGGCAGATGTGTAGAACAGTAGTCGAGGCAAATGATAACATACAAGTTGTACATATATTTCTGGCAATACCGGCATTGGCAAGAGTAGTTTGCTACCTCAAATGGTTCGAGGCAACATCTGCGTTTGCACGCCTCCACACTGGCGTCTGTGAAACCCTGAGTAACCACTCTGCCACTGTCAGTGTGCGTATTATATTTCCATGTTCATTTGAACAATATTATCATTGGAAGCAATAAAATATTTTTCATATGGGCGAAGAGTATGTTTTGAATATCATTTTATTGCCGGCCATAAAAATTATGCAAAGTGTTGTTGCTGTTAGATCTTAAAGCTGTAAGGCCTTAGGTGAGATGTTGCCTGTAAAGCACAGGCTTAGAAGACGGTGTAAGAGTGAGCAGCGAAGATTCGATATTTATAAATTGAATGAATTTGTAGCTTGGTAGGAGCAAGCACACCAATTACAGTCATAATATGGCACAAATATTGTAAGTTATGTGAAATTGTTTGTCTAAAATATTACTGAAATATCAATCTCTATTGAATTTTCATAACATTTGCTTAGAAATTGATTTTACATAGATAAAACACAGCTGGCACAATTAAGTCACGTCCTCGATGTAGGCATGTACACATGTGCTATTCTAGTTTCATTCAAATTCAAGGTAGTTATAAATGTACATACACAATTACATGTTTTCATATGCCTTGTTCTTTGAAGTTGCTACCACACATCACATATCTGCGGTTTCAAAATAAAGATATTACTTAACTTTAATGGCGATGGCGGTTGAAGTAAGAAATGGTTCATTCAAAGAGAATCGAAATGCAAGTATGTGTGTGTAATATTACGCCTACCGACAGCAGTTGTCTATTTGAATATTACTGGAGTGAATGAGATGAGCAACCTGCTTTCTACATACTATTCATGCAACGAACTATAGAATCAGCGTTAACTAACCTAAGAAGGATATTGCATTTTATCTTTAGGGAAATAGCTATACGCAAACATACATTACATATGTTAAAAAAAGAAGAAACTGTAGGGAATAAAATAGGCCACAACATGCAAATAAATAAGGTGCTGAAGCTCTAACACTACTCATGAGTCTCCTTTGGTTGATGTGCAGTAATGTGCTGGTCACGCTGTCTTGCCAGCGGTCTATGTACATATGTTGCACCGTTAACTAGTTGTTGGGTCGCCTGTTTGTATGCAAACAGTTTGAATGAAAATGGAGAACACAGCAAAGGAAAGTCAACGGAAGTGATCAAAAGCAAAGGGGTTGTTGTGTACACATAAAAGAGAAAATATTTCTAAGCCATTTTGTAATTATATTTGTATATTTATATGTCCTGTGGATACATGGAAAATTTTTTACTTGCTGATTGATTTTGTTTCTCTCGTGGAAATTGGAATTATTTTGTTACAATACCTTGATAATTTTTCTGGCAAATTTCTCTCATGAGATTATTGTTTTCCTAACAAATATAGAAACAGCAAGCTTAAAGCCGTTTTGTATCCAAAAAGAAAAATTCCTTATTCGCCTTCTGTAAGCAAATATGTGCGTAATGAAGGAATTACCAGATACTATGATTCTCACTTCTAATGTCAGCAATTTCATGGTGTACGTACGACGGTACATTTATGACTGTCTGCCTTTTTCGCAAAGTTAATATAACCAAAGCAGACAAAACAAAGTCACGTGCCACAGCTGCGGCGAATTCAACGAAGTTAGCAGCATATTGAGAGACGCCACTTCGCGCAGAGAGAGTAAATGGAGAAGCAATGATTCAAATGAAAAGGGAGCAGTTGTTGAAGAGAGAATGCAGCGAATTTGAGAAAATTGAGGTATTTCACTTCGGGATGGCAAATGGAACTCATATTAGTATCCTTTGAATACTTGATGTAGCAGATGATACGAAGCGGTGCAAAAGTAATTAAAATTGCAAAATAACTGTTTCCTTTCACGCAAACTTACAGCAAAAATAATGTGTCTATATTTTAGCGCTGTAAATTATCCTGCTGAACTTGTGCCCTAAAACGGTTGAGTTGTTTAAATATCAGTTATTGTTTTTTTTATTGTTTTTTGTATGATAACTAACACCATGAGGTGAAAAAAAATTTCAGTTTACAATTTTCAAACCAAAAACAAACAAAACTAGTTTTTAACTCCTCTTTTTAATTTTAAAGTCATAAAACCTACGTATAACCCCTTGTGCATATATGTGCAATTCCGAATCAAAGTAACAACTTCCTTAGTCAAAGCATTAGCCTTCCAGTTATGTGAATAAAACAACAGCGGAGAACCCACAATTCCCGTTATGCCAATGAAAGCGCTTTCTGAATATAAACATTTACTCAGGTCTTAGTCGCATTAGGAGCATCATTCATTTCGATAAAATGTTTTCTCTTGCATAGCTTATTTCACCTTTTTTCTGTCTACTTAGACTCAGGCGTCTGTGCCTGTGCCTGCGTTTGTTTGTATTAATGATTGGTGGGGTTCATGTGTCACGGCTTTACTGCCCAGAATTTATAAAAAATTTATTGAAGGACTTATATTAGTTTAGTAAAAAATAAAACAGGGGTAGAAGAAGAATTAAAATTAAAAATGTTTTTTAAAAATAGGTAGAAATGTAAAAATTCTCGTGATATATATAAAAACAATAAAACTTTTAAATATAGACTCGCGAATAGAAAAAAAAATCTTATATATCAATATTTTGGTACGATTTCCCGGTTTTGGCAAAGGCTATATTTTTTGGAACCATATTTCACCTTATACATATGATCAGGCTTATGCTTAGTGCTCAATGGTGGTATCTTCAATGTCACTAACTTCAATTCAAGTTAGATCCAGAAAAGTACATATGTGAAATGATGCAATTGCTTAGCATATTCAGAGCTAGTGTGTGCTACTTTTAACACTTTATACAGTAAATTCAACAGAAAACACCCATGAATATTTACTAACCGAATTCGATCGAAGGAAAAAGCTTTATTTTAAATGCTTCGCAAGGAGCACAAAACGGAGAGGAAGCTAGACTACGCATTCCTTCAAATATAGAAAAAGTATTTTACCTCCAGATAAGTTGATAGTTATTTAAATATCTTATAGGAAATAGTCTTATTCCGTCCTATAAAACACAGTGGTGAAAGAAATTAGGAGCTCTACATCCACATGCACTGAATTTTAGTATATTGTTGCTAGAATTCATAAAACTACTTGATATTAAGCAGTATGAGGAAGTTAGTTAATTAAAATTCAAAATTTCATAAGAAAGCAAGTAAGATAATTCATTTGATAAGCATAATAACTTATTGAAGAAACGGAAGGAAATTGGCGCATAAATTATAAGCTTTCAACATCACGCACACGCGCACACACGCAAATTAAATGTGAATGTGTGAGCATCGAAAATACCAAAACAATTTCATTTACATTGCCTAGCAAAACATATACGCTTGCATATAAACATATAAAGTCTACTTTTAGGCGTCATACCAACAATGCCAAATTTGCCACCGTTTTGCTCAACGAAAAGTTGTAATTAACATCCGTGCACATAAGTACACTTTAGAGTGTTGCGTCAATACCTACATACATAGAGATATACAGCCTTCTACATGTATATGTGTGTGTGGATGCATTTGCTTTTCATGTGCTACTTAGTGAGTTACTTAAATATTGTAAAAGTTTACACTTTGTACAAGGTTTTTGCCTTCATGCAGCTTATTATGTTGCACCGGAGTGTTTGTTATGTTGTTTTTAACAACTTTTTAGATAAATTGTTGCTTATTACCGCGAACAGCGCTGCCCTCATTATACAAATGGGAAAATATAAAAAAATAACAAGGTACAGTGGCCAGCAGCTATACGTAAAGTTTTTATGACTGCAAGTTCCGAAATTCAATGGAGGCACGGCACCAAAATGCGTTCCGTTAAAATTCTGAAAAGAACGAAGGATATGCTGCCTGACCAACATCGGTAGCCTGTGATCCTTATTAAGTCATTATTAAAAAGTTGGTTTTATGGCATCGCCCTTTGGCTAAAATATTCATTGGCCAACCGGGCGCCAAAAAAAGGAACAAAGTATAAACGTCAAAAATTATGCAAAGAAATGAAGGTGAAACACATGCACCTTCTCAACATTCCATTGTATCTAAACAAAGGATGGAGGTTATGAATACGCATTATTTATTATAGAATAATGGAGAAACAAGCGCAAAGGTGCGCATAACAACATTAATGCTTGTTTTTGCCTTAGACACAAATATGAATCTGCCGCAAGGCACAAGGGAACACTTTGCGCCGAAAAATACCCAAATTAAAGTGAAGTGTTACCGTTTTTATGTTAAGCAACTTACATATATACTTAATTATATAAGAAAAGAGATAGAGCGGAAAAAGTGTGCAAAATTGAAAAGGCTTTCATTACGAATACTTGAAGCTCACATCACTTTCGTTGCACCGAAGCTATAATACCCTTCCTAAAAACAAAAGATTTTTTACAAGAACTTAAATTTGATCGGGTATTTCTCCATAGATATTTTATATATTATAACTTTCGATCGTGCTGTTTGTAGTGCAGCTATATGTTATAGTGGTCCGATATTGGGGACCCCAACAAATGAATAACTTATTGGGAAGAAAAGCACGTGTCCAAATTCAGATTTCAGATATTAAAAACTGTGTGACTAGTTCGCGTATATACTAAATGGCTAAATCGACTCACCTCGTCATGCTGATCATTTAAATATGTACATATATAATTTGTAGTGTGTACGAAGTTTCATGCTGGGTGTTACCAACTTCGTAACACAGGGTATAAAATTTATCTAAATAAGAGGGCACATAGATATTTTGAGTGGAATTACTTACCACACTTCCCCAAATTTTTTATAAAAATTATGTAAGATATGAATTTCTTCAATTTGCCAGCTTACTTGGTTCGACTAACAAGTTGTTATGATGAAAATAATATACTGATTAATGGCAAACTAAAATTCTTAAAGATTTAATTTTATGCCTATATCTGTTATCTATATTCCATTCTCTCCAATTCCTCATCTTTAAATTTCTAAAACTTTGCTGTCTAGACAGCTACTTTCAATCAGCATGTAACTTTCCTTACATGCCCTTGCAGGCGCCTTTGTTAAACATACGTACAAGTAGTAACAATTTCTGAAGAATCGCACTAGTGCAGGAAAAAACTGTCACTGCAAAAATTTTATCAATTCCTCGAATCGTCTTCGTGCTCCAGTTTGAAATTTTGTTGCCTTCATTTTTCAACGTTGGGCAAGAGTTGGTTGTACGAAGTGCTCATGCGACAATGCCAATGACACTCAGTGGTCATCCACATCGTAAAGTTCTAAAGTTTACTTGACCCAACTCAGCGTGCCATGTACTTGACGCATCCGCCTTTCTTGCAGCACAGCCAAACGCCTCTTAGCACTCGCCATCACTAACGTTGGAGGACTCTTCACTGGCGCTCGCTATTGTGGCTTGCTAAATGGAGATAGACGACAAGGAAGCCATTTTTGCAAAGGCGTGTAGAGTATGAGTAAATTACGAAATTGTGGCCAAGCGCCAAGCGATAACAACAAGCACGACAAGAAGAAGCAAACCAGCAGCTGTTGCATGCAAACTTGGCCGAGAGTGCTAAATAAAGCCTGCGACATGCTGTGCTTCTAAATGTCTCCTTACGCCTTAGTTGCAGTTGCAGTGTGCTCCTTACTTATTCAATTGCAGTGGCTGCTTAAGACCTTGTAACAAATTATTATCATAATTTTTTGATTCTGCAAGTGAAAGATTCACAGTAGGTGGACAGAAAAAGAGTAGTTATTTGAACCCTTTTTCTGTCCTTGTTTGAGAAAGAAATAAGAACTAAGTGTGCAGCCAAATTTTCCACTTTCATGCCTCTTTTGTGCGCGTGTTTCTGACTTTTGACTCTGCAGATGGAAAAGAAATAATATTTTCGTACTGAAACTTTTAATTTATTGTTTATTAATTCGCCGAAAGATATTTAAGAGCAGAGGAGAGTACTTAGAATTGCTTTCAAAAAATGTCATCTAAAATAACTTTGTAAGGAAAAAAAACCAATGCCTGTCAAATACAGTGAGCCGTTGATTGCAATCATGCCATGGGAAAATTTTTACTAAGTTTCACCCAACAAAAAAGTCACCACATAAGAATAAAGAAAATGAGAAAATAATCAGTTCTGATATTGAAGTATGGTTACCCCACCAACAGTCATTCCTCAATTGACATCAGTTTGTTTGCGACAAGATATGCAATTTCATCCCATGTTAGCTTACTGCACAGTGTTTAGACAGAACGCCTGTCATGGGGTGAGATTAACCTTACTAAGGCAAGAAGTTCTGAAGAAATCTCGCGGTCCACTTTGATCCAAAAGGATCTCACAGTCAAACAAGTTTTGCCTGACAACCCCTTGCCAAGCTCGTGGAAAGTCCTTACTAAAAGAAGCTTGCACACTGATGGCAGCTACCTTCGCTTGAAAGATACTGCAGTAATCTGATTACCTGAAGCTAGAAATGATAGAGAGCCTTAGCAGAAGATCCCTCTCCCACCTTTCCCCTAAGCTTCAATCCATCCATGAAAAAGCTAAACAGCGGCATTGCACCACTCACATATGACTCTTAGTCTTCCGAATGGACGAAAACACTCCAGCTCTGAAAGTATTCGACGCAATACCCGCCGAGGGAAGCAGAGGGAGACCTTCAGGTGGAGAAGGACTTGGATTCGCTTGGAATCTCTAATTGTCGCTACATAGCACAAAGGAGAAAAGTCTGGCGCGCTGTTGTTAAAGAAGTAATGAATTAAAGCAGCGGGGGACTTAAGAATGTACATGTACTACGTGTACAAGGGCATTGAGTGCCTTGGTTGTAGTTCTTTGATGCCAAAGGGAGTCGCTTTTTGATTTTTGTGTGTTTTTTTCAACAACCAAAGCCATAAAAGGGGCGAAATTCTCACTAGTAACTTACTGCCAAAATACGTTAAATTATCTTACATCTGGTCTTCAGGAGCAAATTTGCATAATATGTTGCTCCTTTTGAAGCACATTAATAACAATTGAATTAGCAGCCAATGTTCTTCACAGTAACTTAACTCTTATTTACAAAGGCTCATATGTATTTGTATATGTATGTATGCTTTATAGTCACGGCCTTGCGCATAGCTTGAACTTTCCACAAATAATTATGTGCGAAACTAAACAAAAAGGCAAAACACCTAGACCAGAGGCATGCAATGCTGGCTGGAAAAGTTCACTTATTTCCGCTTCCATAAATTATGTCTATATGTACAATACAAACTACTATTTACAGTACTAATTAGTGGAAAGTAGCATATATTTATAAGCGAATATATGTATATGTAAGTGACCAAAATCAACAACAATAATTCTTGTAACACACATACAGGTGTTGCACGATGGCGCGGCTTGAGTGTACTTGTGAGAGCTGCAAAAGTTCTTGACTTTGCTTTTTGCCTTTTCTACCTCGCCACACTCTCACACAATTATGTATAGCAGAACTTGTTTTTGTTGTTGTTTTCATCGTGCCGACGCATAGAATAATAAAATTCAATTTAAGTTGCAGTTAAAGTGGCAAACACTTGCAATTATTGCAAACGAATCAGGTGCACTAGCAACGGAGAGAAAAGTTGTGCAAACGCATAAGCGAAGAGAAATTCGTAAAATGTATATGGAATCATAAATTTGTTCTTGCAGTCCTGCAAGCAATAAGAGGCGTGTGCAGTGCACTCAAGAAAGAGTTCGTT
>NC_065921.1:4648401-4692465 GCF_024586455.1 Bactrocera neohumeralis | reverse complement strand
CGTGTTTTAAAATGGCACAGATTTTCAAGTCTACAACTTTAATGACCGCATGGTGAACAATGCATAATGAGCATCAACTGCCACCACTTGTTGCTTTAATTGCTTGCAACAAACTTTTTCTTGAGTGCACTGCACACGCCTCTTATTTCTTGCGGGATTGCAAGAACAAATTTATGATTCCATATACATTTTACGAATTTCTCTTCGCTTATGCGCTGGCACAACTTTTCTCTCCGTTGCTAGTGCACCTGATTCGTTTGTAATAATTGCAAGTGTTGGCCACTTTAACTGCAACTTAAATTGAATTTTATTATTCTATGCGTCGGCACGATGAAAACAACAACAAAAACAAGTTTTGCTGTACATAATTATGTGAGAGTGTGGCTAGGTAGAAAAGGCAAAACACAAAGTCGAGAACTTTTGCAGCTCTCACCAACACACTCAAGCCTCGCCATCGTGCAACACCTGTATGTGTGTTACAAGTACTCTTGTTGTTGCTTGAATTCATTTACATATACATACATATATTCGCTCATAAATAAATGCTTTTGCTGGCCGTTGCAAGAACTTTCAACTAATTAGTACTGTAAATAGTACGTATAGACATAATTCATGGGAACGGAAATGAGAGAACTTTTTTAGTCGGCATTGCATGCCTCTGGTCCAGGTTTTTTGCCTTTTTGAATAGTTTTGCACATAATTATTTGCGGAAAGTTCAAGCGATGCGCAAGGCCATGACTGTTAAATATACATACATATGTGACCTTATAAGCAAAAGTTAGTTGTACTGTGACGAACATTGGCTATTAATTCAATTGTTATTAATGTGCTTCAGTAAGAGCAAAATAAAATTTACTCCTGAAGAAAAGATGTTGGATAATTTAACGTATCTTTGGCAGCAAGTCACTCGTGATCCTTTCGCGCTCATATATAGTGGGTAGTCGAAAAAATCTTTTCCTATTCTGTCAATAGATGTCGTTGCCATACCAAAAAACTTTGACTAAAAAAAAAATTAAAATCGGGAAGTTGAAAAATAGTTTCAGCTGTTAAAAATGAGTGAAAATAATGAAGAAATTCGCTGTATTTTGAAATTTTTGTATAAAAAAGGGAAGAATGCCACGCAAGCCACCAGTGAAATTTTGTGAAGTTTATGCAGACGATGCTGTATAAGTTCGTGTAGCACAACAATGGTTCGCTCGCATCCGTTCTAGAAATTTTGATGTGAAAGATGCACCTCGCTCTGGTCGCACTATCGTTGAAAAAGTCAATGAAATTATGGAAGGGATTGACTAGGACCGTCACATAAATAGCTATAAAATCGCTAAGGAACTTAACATTCATCGCCTCTAAAGATTATGTTGAGTGTTTTGTGGGATTGGAAAGGAATCAACCACTATGAGATATGATGATTAATTGGCCTCTCATATATTATTCAAAATTGCTTTGGTTGATGTGTAGTTGAGGATATTCGGCAAAAAAACACTAAATCTTTAAGTACCATATCAACCAAGGCACTCAATGCCATTTTACACGTAGTACATAGGTGCTGTGAAGTTGGGTAAATCGGAGGTCCCAAACATGCATACTCTTAAATCCTCCGCTACTTTAATTGCATCGTTGATAACTTGGACTGCTGTACCGCGGATCCTCCGACAGGCGGTTCCCTCACTGTGTACATACTGGCATATGTGAGCGGTGCAATGCCGCTGTTGAGCTTTCTCATGGATGGATTCAAGCGTAGGAAAAAGGGGGGAGAAGGATCTTCTATCAAGACTCTTTATTAAATGTAGCTTTAAGGAATCGGCCTACTGCAGTATCTTTAAAACGGAGGTAGATGCCATCGAGTTGCAGTTTTTTTCGGAAAGGTGTGAATTCACTTCTTTAGCAGGGGTCGCTGACAATGCGCTTAAGACTTGTCAAGGAGTGTTTGACATCTTAATAAATAACATCTAACAGTTTTGTTATTCAACTTGTATGGGTACTGGGTCCCAGCTTTAAATCTAATGACTTTCCGTGAGCTTAACAAGCGCTCGTCAAATAAAACTTGTGACTCTGAGATCCTTCTGGGTCAAAGTGAAATGCGAGACTTTTTCTGAACTACTTGTTCTTAGTAATGTTCATCTCGCATCGATATGGCATTCATTCTGACTGGACATATCTAATCGCAAAGTAACCAGCCTTCACTGCTCTTCAAATGGGATCCTGCGTTAGCTGTGGAGTGACGGTCAGTCATACTACTTAATATCACATTACTTTCAATATTTAGTATTCAATTTTGTTAAAATTCAGTCTCTACTAAGAAAACCTTACTTGAATGTATGACTGCTGGAGGGGTATCCATACTTTAATACTTGAGCTGATTCTTATGTAATTTTCTTTAGTTTTAGATGATGACTTTTTTGTTGATTGAAATTTAATAAAAATTCTTCCAATTTGTCTAAAGATCTTAATCAACGACTCACTGTATTTGACAGGCATTTAGTTTTAACTTTTAGCGAATTAATAAACAATAAATTAAAAGTTTCACTACGAAAAGATTTTTTCTTTTCCATCGGCAGAGAAAAAAGTAAGAAATCACTTGTACAAAAGAGGCATGAAATTGGAAAATTTTGATGCACACTTAGTTTTTCTTTCTTTTACAACGAAGCAGAAAAATGGTTCAAATAACTACTCTTTTTCTGTCCATCTACTGTGATTCTTTCACTTGCAGCATCAAGAGCTTATGATAATAATTTGTTACAGGCCTTAAGCAGCCACTGCAATTGAATAAGTAAGAAGCACACTGCAACTAACAAAGTAACTAAGGCGTAAGGAGACACTTAGAAGCACAGCATGTCGCAGGCTTTATTTAGCACTCTCGGCCAAGTTTGCATGCAACAGCTGCTGGCTTGCTTCTTCTTTTCATGCTTGTTGTTATCGTTTGGCGCATGGCCACAATTTTGTAGTTTACTCATACTTTCCACGCCTACGCAAAAATGGCCTCCTTGTCGTCTATCTCTATTTAGTGCAAGCCACAATAGCAAGCATCAGCGAAGAGTCCTCCAAAGTTAGTGAAAGCGTGTGCTAAGAGGCTTTTGGCGGGCTGCAATAAAGGTGGATGCGCCAAGTACATGGCACGCTGAGTTGGGTCAAGTAAACTTTAGAACTTTACGATGTAGATGACCACTGAGTGTCATTGGCATTGTCGCATGAGCACTTCGTACAACTAACTCTCGTTGAAAAATGAAGGCAACGAAATTTCAAACTGGAGCACGATGACGATTCGAGGAATTGATAAACTTTTTGCAGTGAAGCAAATACTTGCATACAATGGAAGTGAGCCTCAAGCATTTGTAGTGAAAGCCTTTTTATTTTGCACACATTTTTTTTCTTTTTCTTTTCTACAAAGTTAAGTAAATACGTTGCTTTACATATAAATTGTAACACTTATCTTTAATTTGAGTATTTTCGGCGCAAAGTGTTTGCCTCGTATAAAGTGGTGCTCTGCGGCAGATTCGCATTTGGGTGTAAGGCAAAAACAAACCATTATTGTTGTTATGCGCACCTTTACGCTTGTTTCTCCATTATATTATAATAAATAATGCTTGTTCATAACCTCCGTCCCCTGTGTAGATATAATGGAATTTTGAAAAGGTGCATGTGTTTCACCTTCATTTCTTTGCATAATTTTTGGCGTTTACACTTTGTTCTTTTTTCGCCCGGTTGGCCAATGAATATTTTAGCCACAAGGCGATGCCATAAAACCAACTTTTTAGTAATGGCTTAATAATGATCACGGGCTACCGATGTTGGCCAGGCAACATATTCTTCGCTGTTTTTAGACTTTTATTAAAAGGCATTTCGGCGCTGTGCCTTCATTGAATTTCGGAACTTGCGCTCATAAGAATTTTACCTTTAGCTTCTGGTCATTATACTTTCTCAATTTTTATATTTTTATACTCTCGCAACAAGTTGCTAAGGAGAGTATTATAGTTTTGTTCACATAACGGTTGTTTGTAAGTCCTAAAACTAAAAGAGTCAGATATGGGGTTATATATACCAAAGTGATCAGGGTGACGAGTAGAGTTGAAATCCGGATGTCTGTCTGTCCGTCCGTCTGTCCGTCCGTCCGTGCAAGCTGTAACTTGAGTAAAAATTGAGATATCATGCTGAAACTTGGTACACGTATTTGTTGGCTCCATAAGAAGGTTAAGTTCGAAGATAGGCAAAATCGGCCCACTGCCACGCCCACCAAATGGCGAAAACCGAAAACCTATAAAGTGTCATAACTAAGCCGTAAATAAAGATATTAAAGTGAAATTTGGCACAAAGGATCGCATTAGGGAGGGGCATAGTTGGACGTAATTTTTTTTGGAAAAGTGGGTGTGGCCCCGCCCCTACTAAGTTTTTTGTACATATCTCGGAAACTACTATAGCTATGTCAACCAAACTCTACAGAGTAGTTTCCTTCAGGCATTTCCATATACAGTTCAAATATCGAAGAAATCGGATAATAACCACGCCCACCTCCCATACAAAGGTTATGTTGAAAATCACTAAAAGTGCGTTAACCGACTAACAAAAACCGTCAGAAACACTAAATTTTACGGAAGAAATTTCAGAAGGAAGCTGCACCCAGGCTTTTTTTTTAAATTTAAAATGGGCGTGGCCTCGCCCACTTATGGGCCAAAAACCATATCTCAGGAACTACTCTGCCGATTTCAATGAAATTTGGTATATAATATTTTCTTAACACCCTGATTACATGTACGAAATATGGGTGAAATCGGTTCACAACCACGCCTTCTTCCAATATAACGCTATTTTGAATTCCATCTGATTCCTTCCTTTTCTGTATAATACGAGTATATACATTAGGAACCAATGATGATAGCGGAATAAAACTTTACAAAAATACGGTATTTGAAAAATATGTAAATGACGTATAATGAAATCTCGATTATCACTTTATCATGCGAGAGTATAAAATGTTCGGTGACACCCGAACTTAGCCCTTCCTTACTTGTTTTCTTTAAGATAATGAAAGCAGCGCTGTTCGCGCTAATAAGCAACAATTTATCTAAAAAGTTGTTAAAAATAACATTACAAACATTCTGGTGCAGCATAATAAACTACATGAAGACAAAAACCCTGTACAAAGTGTAAACTTTTACAATATTTAAGCAACTCGCTAAGTAGCAAATATACAACCACATACACATATACACGTAGACGATTGCACATCTACGCATATGTGTGTGGGTATTGAGTCAACACTCTAAAGTGCACTTATGGGCACGGGAGTTAATTACAACTTTTCGTTGAGCGAAACGGTGGCAAATTTGGCATTGTTTGTATGACGCCCAAAAGTAGACTTTGTATGTTTATGGTATATTCGATGCTCACGCATTCACATTCAATGTGTGTGGATGTGCGTACATGTATGTGCGTATGTGCGTGATGTTGATGGCTCATAATTTATACGCCAATTTCCTTCTGTTTCTTCAATAAGTTATAATGTATATCAAATGAGTTATCTTAGGGTTTATAATTAAATATTCATGACTGCCTTTAGAACATGCTTTGTTATGAAATTTTGAATTTTAATTAACTGACTTCCTCATACTGCTTAATATCAAGTAGTTTTATGAATTCTAGCAACAATATATTAAAATCCAGTGCATGCGGATGTAGAGACATAATATTTCGTCTATATAAATAGATGCTCAGCCTAACGTGTCCTCCATTTTGTGCTTTGTGTTGTTTTTCGACAAGTATTTGTACAAAATTTGACTCGAATCCAAACTTCACAAGTCAAGGTTTTTTCTTCGGTAGGTTGTGCAAGAACTGAAACTGCCCGACCTTACAGAGCGACGGTCGTTTGGCCACCAAGATCATCTGATATCACCCCTTTAGACTTTTTCCTGTGGCGATATGTAAACTTTAAAGTATATGCGGACAATCCCGCCTTTGAAGCATAACGTCATGCGTGTCACTCGCCAGTTACCAGTTGAAACACTCGAATGAGTCAACGAAAATAGGACTCAACGGATGGAACATCTGAGACAAAAGAGACAATCTTCAAAAAATAAATGCTAAAGAAAGTTCTTTCGAATAATAATAAACATTCTCCATTAAATTTGAAGTTTTTGTGTTTTTAGTAGGGAAATGGATCACTCTTTAGTACCCACCATCTTAGGATGTACTATGACATTACTTCGTCGTCACTTTCACGTAACACCGTGTCACATGAACTCCGCCAACCTTTAATACAAACAAACGCAGACACAAACGCCTAAGCTTAAGTATACAGAAAAAAGATGAAATAAGTAATGCAAGAGAAAACATTTTAGCGAAATGAATAATACGCCTAAAGCGACTAAGCTTCTCGGCATTTGTATGCTTATTCGAGAGTGATTCATTTGTAAACATTTGCATGTTTCCTTGCTCAAAACACCGAAGACTTATTTTGTAAATTTGCTTTTCGTGCATTGTTTGTATGCCACCAGAGTAAATGTTTACATTCAGAAAGCGCTTTCATTGGCATAACGGGAATTGTAGGTTTTCTGCTTATGTGTTATACACATAATTGGAAGGCTAATTCGTTGATTAAGGAAGTTGTTACTTTGATTCAGAAATACGTACTATTAAAAAATGATTAAACAAATTTATTTGTTTTTTATTTTAATTTTTACTGTAAGCCTTTTTGTTCCACATCCTCTGTGGTTCCATGCTTGCATTGTTGTGGAAATCGGAGCCTTTATTAACCTCTTGTTGTCATTAACATACCAAAAACAATAACTGATATTTCAAAAATATTAGGGCACAAGTTCAGCAAGGTAATTTATAGCGCCAAAATTTAGACATTTTATTTTTGCTGTATATTTGCATGTTAAAAAGCGGCTATTTTGCGATTTTAATCAATTTTGCACCGCTTCACATAATCTGCCACATCAAGTATTCAAAGGATACTAATATGAGTTCCCAAATTCGCTGCATTCTCTCTTCAACAGCTGCTCTCTATCACTTAGTTCATTGCTTTTCCATTTACACTCTCCGTACGAAGTGGCGTCTCTCAATATGCTGCCTACTTCGTTGAATTCGCCGCAGCTGTGGTACGAGACTTTGTTTTGTCTGCTTTGGTTATAGTAACTTTGAGGAAAAGGCAGACAGTCATAAATGTACGGTTTTACGTGCACCATGAAATTGTTGACATTATAAGTGAGCGCCATAGTATCTGATTATTCTTTTCTTTTGCACATATTTGCCTACAAGTGGCGAATACCAAATTTTTTTTTTCTTTTTGGATGCATGGAAGTCTTAAATGTTATACAAAGCATTTATAACAGTTGATTTCTAAAACAGATTTTAATTTTATTTCCATTTAAAAAAATATCATAGTAATACTTACTGTTTCTATTTTTGTCTACGATTTATATTTGAATATAAAGTTTTAGAAAATAATGATCTCATAAGAGAAATTTTGGCAAAAAATTCATCAAGATATTGTTACGAAATAGTTACAATTTCCATGAGAGCAACAAAATAAATGAACAAGGAAAAAAATTGGTATATATAGGACAAATATGTGTAATTATATAATGACATAGAAATATGTTTCCTGTTTTGTGTACACAACAACCCTTTTGCCTTCGATTCCTCATGTTGACTTCCCTTTTCTGTATTCTTCATTCTTACTCAAATTCTTTGCATACAAACAGGCGACCAAACATCCTGCTAAAGGCGGAACATACATAGACCAATAGTGTGACCAGCACATTACAACACATCTGCGAAAGTAGACTCATGAGAAGCGTTAAGGCTTCAACACATTATTTATTTGCAACTTGTGGCCTATTTTATTCCATACATTTTACATGAGTAGTAACTTGTTTTTAACATACATATGTACTGTACATATGTTTGCGTATAGGTATTTCCCTTAAGATAAAATGCAATATTCTTCGTAGGTTAGTAAATGCTGATTCTGTACTGCGTTGCATGAATAGTCTGTCGAAAGCAGGTTGCTTATCACATCTATTCCACTGATGACAGTTGTTGTAATTTACACATACATACTTGGATTTCATTTCCCTTTGAATGAACCACTCTATACTTCAATCGCCATCGCCATTAGAGTTAAGTAATTTCACTTTTTGAAGCCTCAGATATGTGATGTGTGGAACCTTCAAAGAACAAGGCATATATAAATACATATGTACATGTGTATGTATGTATATTTATAACTTCCTTGAGTGTGAACGAAAATAGGAATAGCAAATGTGTACATTCCCACATCGAAGATAATTTAAGTGTGACTAAATTGTGCCAGCTGTGTTTTATCTACAAAAATATAATTTCTATGCAAATGTCTGTTATGAAAATCCAATAGAGATCGATAATTCAATAATATTTTAGACAGACAATTTCACATAACTTACAATATTTATACCATGTTATGACTGTTACTGGTGTGCTTGCTCCTACCAAGCCACCAATTCGTTTAATGTATAAATATCGAATCTTCTCTGCTCACTCTTACACCGTCTTCTAATCCTGTGCTCCACCGGCAGCGTCTCACCTAAGGCATTGCAGCTTTAAGATCTAACATCAATAACACTTTGCATAATTTTTATGGCCAACAATAAAATGATATTCAAAACATACTCTTCGCCCATATGAAAATTATTTTATTGCTTCCAATAATAATATTGTACAAGTGAACATGGAAATATAATACGAACACTGACAGTGCCAGAGCAGTTACTGAGGGTGTGTGTGAAGGCGTGTAAACGCAGATGTTGCTTCAAACCATTTTAAGTCGCAAACTACTCTTGCCGATGCCGGTATTGCCAGAAATATATGTTAACATTTCCTCGATTACATTTCAACACATCTGCCTTCGATGAATATGATGTCCATATTTGTATGTACCATATGAATCCAATGCATAAACATATTATATGTAGACATGTTTAGGTTGGAAGTATCCCTCAAGTATGAATCACTCTACTGTAAAGCCATATATTAATAGATGTGGTTAAAGAAAGCACTTCCTTCGCACGTTACGGGATATAATTTTGTAGGAATACAGAGCAGACGTTGGCGGTAAATTGTTCCTAAAATTGTGAATATTTCAAAGATAAAACTTGAGTGTTTGACATCAAAAATATGCTTCGAACAACTGTATTTATAACTTTTTGGTTAGTAAAATGTTATTAATTTTATTTCTTCATTTCTTTTCATTCAACGGGATTATTATTGATAGTAATTCTTTCTAATAAGGTGTGAAACTGTTGAGAGCTAAAATGACGTGCAAAAGGGCACATAATGAGTACGTGTACGTTCGTTTACTCAAATATATTGTTTCTTTTTATTTATTTTATTTCAAGCACTTTGTTTTTATTGCTTGGTGGTCAGCAGAAACATTCTTGAGTTCGTCCTATTGGGGTTGACATGCACATAAGCGTCCATCTGCGCAACATCTAATCCTATGCGCCTGCTTAGCTCCGTGTGACTTCGGCCTATACAGCAAACCAAACGACCGCTCCGGGGAAACCGGTTTGAGTTAATTGAAGACATGAAACGTGAATCGCTACTCACATTAAAGGCTATTACGGAAATTGTTTTTAACAATCTTTTCGAGGAATGAAAAAAGGTGGCACAATTAGGGTTAAGCGGGGATTACTTTAAAGGGAGGATAGATTTTGAAAAACATATTAATAATTTTAAACTTTTGAACAAATTCTTACAATTTTTTACTCATAGTAGTATATACTTGTACCAATAGGCAGAGGCACTTTCATGCCATTTAGAGTTATCAATTTGCTCCAACGTCCAAAACAGACAATAATTTTTATTTCATTGCTATTGTTGTACAAATTTATAACTGTTGCTCCTTTTGCTGATTTTGGAAATTTCAGAGCTAACAATTTAAAGTCATTGTTGTTTATCATACGAGTACAAACGAATTAGTTGCCAAATTCTCTTGAGGTTAGCTTCATTGTTATTTGGTCTCATCGGTGTTTTAATTTATTACCTCATGGTCGGTTTTGACTCAAGTAATGATAATGGCAATAGCAACGCCTTTTTACATTGAGAAATTTATTGGCAAAGTTGCTGTCTTTGAAAACCAAAGCAAATGGTGGGCTGTTAGTCTGTAATGAATTTTACAAGAGTTGTGCTTTCCTGACAACCAGTAAGTAATATATGGCCAAAAAATTTTAAAAGATACTTGTGTCTTTGCTAATTTTTGCCAAAAGTTACTAAAGTGCTGAGGAGTGTGTAAATGATTGGGAAAGTGGGATGTGTGAGTTTTATATTTTGCATCAAAAAGAAATGCTATGGTAATAATTTTTAAGTAGCAATTCTGTTATTCTTTGTTAAGGAAAAACAAAAGCGCTGGATATTAAGCAGAGTATCAGTTTGACTATTTGAACATTATATTGGTTGTCAAAAAAGTCTTGCGGTATTTTTAATGAATTTTTGTTTTTTTATTGAAATTGAAATGAATTTTTGATGACTCATGTCCAGCTCTTTATCGATGCTACGGCTGCTACTATTCCGGTCTCTTTCGACCAATTCAGCGATTTTATCGCAATTTTCGACGACAGGCCTTCCGATGCGTGGCGCATCTTCGGCCACCTCTACACCAGAACGAAAACGTTGAAACCATCGTTGTGCGGTGGAAATTGAAACTGTATCGGGTCCATAAACTGCACAAATTTTATTGGCGGCTTGAGATGCATTTTTGCCTTTATCGTAGTAGTACTGTAAAATATGCCATATTTTCTCTTTATTTTGCATGTTTGCGACGCCATAAGTCAAGAACGATTTAAAAGAAACGACAATCAATCAAACACGTGTTAGCGCTTGAAATGAGCTTTCCAAAAAGGTATAGCACGCCCGATGCGGCGAATAAAACTAGAACTACGCGCTTTCAGCGCCAACTAGCGAAAATACCGCAAGACTTTTTTTGACACACTATTATTTCATTTTTTGGATATAGTATACATATGTCAAAACAAATTTTAGAACAAAAAATTGTATCATATGGACATTCTAATACATTACTAGGTGGAATGTTACTGCAGGGGAATAAGTAAAATTTAAACAACTACATTAGGTAACTATACTCGCGCCGCCACAGTCACTAAACCAGAACTCATGCCAACATATACCAAAGAGATGCATACTCACGCATATTTAGTATACGCACAAATAGTCAGGAAACATTGCTTTTCTGCACGATATTTCGTTTCAACAATCTTTGCCACAGTTAACTGTGCATTACCGCAGCGATTTGTGCTAAAATTCAGTCTGAAACGTAACCTGTGCGAATGTTGTTGCGGAGCTTAACCTTTCATATGCACCAGCAATGTTTGTGAATTAATTAGCACTTTCCGCACTTTGGGGGGAATGAGGGCTAATGGTGAATTATTCGTGTCGTGAGATAGAAAGTCAATTCCTGGATTTCGTTACTATTTTTGAAAAATCTTAGGGAGTTTTGTTTCGCTGCTCAGACACTTTCGAAAAAAGATTTAATGAGCAATTTCTTAATTTTCAGTTATGCCAGTATATAAGTACGGCGACCCTCTACACAATGACTTAAATATAAAGCAACACAGATGCCACCTTTTTCCGTACAAGTGGCTCACATTAAAGCCAAATTAATTGCTTTCGGCTGCTCCAGTTATTTAATTACTTGTATGTGTATATCCAATGTCCAGTAAAAATCGATTCGATGCTTTCCCTATACATACTTGTATGTGCATTCAGCTAGGAGACAGGTAGAAATGGCAGGATCAATAATTTTTGTATCACTATTCTCGGAGGCTTACATATTTATTACATACTACTACTACTTACATATTTATATAGTAAATTAAGTACAGATTAAACAGTTCAGTGAAAGGAACCGTTTAGTAGGCATTACTCAGCCATTGAACATGATAGTGGCGATAGTACCTGGTAGCAATTAATCTTCTACTAATTAGTGCTCAGATATTTAATTGAGTGGAATATGTTCTTGCAGCTTTTATGAATGCGATTTTTATATTGAGTAGTCGAAAAAGTCTTTTCGTATTTAGTCAATAGATGGCGTTGCAGTCGTATTTCTCCAGTGCTGCCAATCACATTGTGTCATACCGTATAGTGTAAGAAAGGCGAGTTTTTAAGCATCATTTATCAAAAAAATTAATCTCGGGAAAGTTGAAAAAAAGCTACGGCTGTTCAAAAATGAGTGAAAATAATAAAAGAATTCGCTATATTTTGAAATTTTTGTATGTACACAAAAGGGAAGAATGTTCTATATTATTAATTTGAAAATATTGTGCGACAAATCATAGAGAGAAAATATAGTAATATAGTAGTGATGACATGTAATATGTTTAAGCCAGTAGTGAAGCGCAGCTCTTAAGAAGAAAGACGTTATAGTATGTGCATCCATATGTATTTACCAGACTTAAGTATTAATTATAGTTCGTTTTGATAGTTACATTACTTTCATTGTAATCCTACTCCACGAAATAGTGATAATCTCAATGAAATGAGCTGGTCATTAAAGCTTGCCAACATTACTGGCTTAGCAATATTCCTAATCAGTTTTGAATAGCGCATTAAAGTAATTTTCTACTACAATGCCAGTTTAATACGACTAATTACTATTCTTCATTAACACACTCAATGCAATAAAATTTCTGTAGAAAAATTGCACAAATGGATTAGAACCAGGCTGAATGGGCTTATCATGCAAATATTTCTCATCAAGTGGCATTAATTGACTTAATCAAATAGTAACCACATAGAGTCACCACGAAAAGGCTCAAGAAGATATATTGCAATCGGCAATCAGAAAATTGTAATTGTCTTGATTAAGCCTATTTATTATGCGACTAAGAATTACCCAAACAAAATTAATTTGACTAGCATAAATATGTACTTGTTGCTATACATATGTATAAGTTTAATAAAGTGAATCTCTGCAAATGATCAATAAATTCCCTAAACCATAAGTTATCCACATTTATTTAGTATGATATGATAATAAATAAAATATACACGCAGACCCGTTACTTAATGTCCATATATGGTTTTGTCTTTAATGTGCTTGGCATTTTATTCTGGATTTGTTGCCAACTGTACCCAAAGAAGTCAACTTTTTTGAAAACTGAAGTAATGGAGGCCACAGTACTTGCGTAAGTTTGCAGCTTACGGTTGGAATTCAATACACACCGTTTAACAAAACCCACTTTAGAAATTCATGTAGCAAGGTGCAATATTTCATATGAATTCTTACATGAAAGCCAAGTGAGTTCTTTTCAACTTTGTTAGATTTATTTCAAGCGTGACTCATTATTTTCTGGCATAATGGAACACACTTGGTAAGAAATTATTTTTATGACATTAATTTTATTGTTTGCTTCCTCTTGCTAGACTGTTTTAAACTTTTTTAGCACAATGAGAAAAGCACATGGATTGATTTGAAATTTAGCGCGAAAATTTAAATATTTTAATTTATTATAGTTTGGTTTGTTTGATTTTTCTTTGCCAAGAGAATAAATGCATTTAAACGGTGTTTTACTTACTTCAACTTGGTACTTTATTTTTTATTTCAATAACTGCCAAATTCTATAGAAATTCCTCCACTCTATTGCCTCAACCTTTTCATATTTGTACGAAAAAAAACAACCTCGCGCAATTTTTTAAATTAAAGAAAATTTAATGAAAAAGTTATGCCTTGTTAACAAGGTTGCTCAAACTCCTAGAAATGTACATACTTGAAAGCAAAAGCTGGCGCAATATGATTAACAGAGAGTGTGAGCGAAAAGGTGTTGCATATGTTGACTTGATTGCGATTGAAATGCAGTTTGTACTTAAAGAGCTGTCAATTCCAAAGAAGAAATTTGTATTTAGCTAGCACCTGAAAACCAATTCTGCCATGAGACTCCCTGTGTTGTAAATGTATTTGTTAGTAATTTGCATCACTTTACTTTTTTATTACGTTAGCTGAAACATAAAATAAACAAAGTGAAGTTGAGCTGATGAACAGTGGTGCAAATCAGCAAAATCATATTACATAGTTTAAACTCATAATTTCAATTACAGAACAACTTTTGTTAACCTCACCTTTTTTGATTTTCCTCCTACTGAAGAAATTTGCTTCTGCTTCCTATTTATTTTATTGATTTCTATAAAATTATACTTGCATTAGAATATCATTATCATATTGGAGGAAGAGATCAGTTCCACAAACATCACCCATATGGAGATCAGACTGCACATTAACATAAAACGGTATGTACCAATCCATCCGAAAATTTTCCATCGAATCAGTTTGCGCGCGCAGTTTAGATGGACCAGTCCAGGTCAAATTTGATCATCAGGGAATTTCAGTATATATAAAATAACGGTAATATTTCCTTCATTTTCCCACCTTTAGTTTTCGCTTATTACGTACAAAGTGTCAACCCTTCCTTATTTTCCATTTTGTTTCTAAAATTTATCACTCTTCTCTGGCGGTGCATTGTTGCAACTCGCTTCGGTTGGATGATTAAGTCCCGGTGTCAATCACTAAAGCGCGAACGAAACAAGAACAATGTTAACTAATTACGAAATGGCAGCCAGTCAAGCGTTGGGAAAATTGGAAATGCGGAAATGGCTTTAGAAATTAGTCACTTAAGAAAAAAGAGGGAGGTTTACTGCAACCTGGTGCACTAAAATGTAGACGTAATAAACTTCAAAGTAAGTGATTGAAAAGGCGAACCACAGAAGAGTAAAATGAATGAAATATATTGATGGCAGAGAGAAATACACACGCCATCTTTAAAAGTCTTATTTTGTTCCTGTTAAAGCATTTACTTTTACTTATCCACTATGTACCGTTCGCTGCCACAAAGTGTCGGTTACAAATTCGTTTTTCACACCTTCCTTCTTTATCGACATTCTTTGTACAAAAGGTTTCTGTATTTTATTTATCAACTCACTGCATTGAGAAATGGTGGAGGTAGTAATATGCTGGACATACTTACTTATTATTCTCTTGTAACATGTTGCTACAGAGTATAATAATTGTGTTCACATAACGGTTGCACGTATCACCTAAAATAAAACGAGGAAGATATAGGGTTATAGATATTCAAATGTTCAGGATGACGGGACGAGTTGAAATTTGGGTGACAGCAGCACCTTCCAAATTAAGGGACCGGATACTCCAGGTGCATGCCCTTAAATCGTAGTCCTAAACATGTTTGCAGGGGTTGTCATCCAAAGGAGGGTCCCTTTTCCGAGGCTGTCTTTTTTATTTTCATTCATAGTCATAGTTTCACCTTGGTGAAGGATGGTTCGCTTTTAAGCGGATGTTTTTTGGCTACCTAGAGGAAACTATTACTTATGGTTACATATACGCATGGGTGGCTGCGAGGTGAAACTATTGCTTTACAAAAGGTGTGAAAGAAAGGGTCCTGTTTAAAGAAGGTACATTACGTAAGGAGTAGATGTATTACGCAAAAAAGTTTAACTATATATACCTTTTGTGAAAATTTCTATCAAACCTTTGTGATCATAAGATTGTTATCTTTCTGGCTGGTTATGGTTTGTGTTTAAAAATATCTCTGTTATACACTACTTTCCGTACTAAAATTTAATTTTGAGAACTGTACTATGGAATTTAATTTAAATTTTTTTTACCATCAATACAAACTATAAATTTTATTACGGCATTCATAATGCATTAATTGCGGCGAGAATTGTGGTTGAGCTTGATATTTATTTTAATTGTTTATTGTTTACATGTCATTTGGTTAAAATTTTTTGCATTAACAATTACTCTCACATCTACGTTAAATTGTTATCCAGCTTAACTTTGTTTTTGCATCGTAGTATTTACAAATATTTAAACTGTTTATAGGGTGTTGATTTCTCTGCGTGGGAAATGTTAACTTATAAATAATCAGCAAATGTTATAATAAAATAAGGATTTCACAGATATGATGCAATAAAGAACCCCAATATTTAAATTCTTATTTTATTTTACAACTAGTTTTCTGTTTACAATCTATTAAATTCAAATAAGAGAAAATGTCTCATGAGTGCTTAATATGTGCATACTTTAACCAGTTTGCCAATAAACTCAACAGAAATATGAATCTCCATATGGCCATAAGCTTTTGTTTGCTAGCTTTTTTTACGCTTTGAATTTTAGCGGTAAGAGGCAGGAAATGTGTTTATGGGCAAAGTATAAATGCACACAAGCCATTGTTGTGTCTACAAACATGAACTAAAATATGTATAAGTATATATAAACTCTATAATTAAGCATTAAAATAAGGTTGTGTCTATGTGTATATATAAGGATTTCACATCAAGATTGCTGAGAATATTATTGGCGATGTCAAATGATCGAGTTTCAATTATATGTGTGTCTTTAAAGTAGCTCCTTGATGTAAGCCGAATGCGTTGTCTAGCCACTTTTTTAGTCATTTTGTAACACGCTCTTGCAATTTTATTGTGATTCCATATGTTTTTACACATTTGGATTTATGTATGTTCATATTGCAGTTAAACTCATCACTCTGTAAATTTCAGCATATTTTTAATTTTTATATAATTGAGAGTGTATTATTCTAGTTATTGTGCCTAACAGATGGTAGTCTACAAATATATGAGCTTTGAGGTAATTTAGTTTCAGTATGGTGGGGAATCATGTCTTTCTTGAAATTTTGAATTCGCGAATAAAAAGTGACCCTTTTACATCATACTACTGTGATCAAATTGAGAGTTGAATTTTTAATTTATACGTTGAGTGTTTTTCGAATCGGTTAATTTTTTTATGTTAAATTTCACGTCAAACTATTTTTTAGTATTTAAGATACGCGTCGTTTTGTGAGGCTCGAAAAGTGAATTCTTCGATTTTTATTTTCTTCTGAATTTATTGAATCTCATACTGCATTGGTTATTCGTGATCATTTCGCCACATTTTCAACTTTATTGAAACTGATTTCTTTGAAAAATTATTTAAAATTGCTCAACTATTTATAATAATAATGAATTTTCGCTCAATTAATTGCGTATACGCCATGGATGGTTGCTGCTTGCTGGCTTCGTAGTAAGCGAGAGTATGCTTTAACATTTTGTGGATTTGTGGATGCGGTTTGTATAATTTCAAGGTATTTTATATTTATGTATGTACTTTAAAAATTATGCATTTGCTATTTCTTCAATTATTCAATTACTTGTATTCTAAGATTGACTTATTGGAAAACAAATTTATACAATAGTTTACAATTATTACTTTAAATGAAACAGAGATGAGGCACAGTGTTTTTTAAAATGTACTTGTTTGATTCTTGAAAAGTTTTAAGCAAGAATGTATACAATATGTATATATGTAAGTGGTACAAAGCCTTCAAGGCAGTCGAGAGATCGTGGAAGGCATGCCTCGTTCTGAACGACCTTCGACCCTTTCAACTGATGACTCAACATCTCCCGCGTGTCCTTTAGAATGATTTTGGTTAATATTTGGGATATGAAATGCATTCTTGTCGACTCTTCCCGATAAAGCTGATTTGTTTGGAAAAAAATACGATTGTGACCGAATTTAAAGCCGAATATGCAATGAATACCATCGATCATCAACCTTATTCACCAGACTTGGGTCCGTGTTATTTTTACTTGTTACCGGTTTTCAGCCGATCGAAGAGATAAAACATAATTCGCTGAAGGAGCTGAAGACTGCATTAATCGTTGGCACAAGTGCATTACATCTGGTAAGAATTACTTTTAAGGCAGCATAATAAATACATATTGATGAATAATTGAATACTTTGCGTTTTATTTACAATTTCCGACTTTAAGAAAGCGTTTTTCTTACATACATTCTGAAATAAAGCACATCATAGTTGCTCATATAAGTGAAATTTAATTTGAAGGAAAATTTACGAGACACTGTCGGTTGTAACGCCCTCAACACTCGGTCGTTTGTGAACTTTAATGGAGGCTAATGACTGCTGTTGTACTGGAATCAATGCATTAACTTGCGGTGAAGGAGAGAAAGCAGATATTAAGTGCACTATGTATGCACATATTGTGTGGTTTGCGTTGAACCACGCTTATTAATGGCAACAACTGTTGCAGTAAAGTGCAGCAAAATGTGGTTGTAGAGAGTAAAATCATGTCAACTGAGAAATTCTAATACAACATTTTACTGTCTATATGTTGTGGCAGATGTGTTGCAATGTTGTTGTCAATAAATAGCTGAAATGGCATTTTGTGACAAATAAACAGACAATACTGTCGTGGTTGTTTTGGAAAAACCTTTAATTTCTGTATACAGAGGTAAATTGGAGGCATTACGCTTTTATTAAATTTTCTTTTTTCTGATTTTCTTGCTCTATGTTTTACCTGCGCAAGACAGGCAACATGCTGATGCTTCAGCTCACTCACGTATCCACCACGTTTATGCAGTCTTTATGCCTGCAATGTTTAATGCTTAACAAGGCGTGCAATGTACAACATCGCCGAGATATTCACGACGTAATTTTACTACTTCCATCAAATCGTGCGGCGGTTACAACAACAGCGACAGCATTTTAGTGCGTGCATTCTGGTTGTTTGCATGCATAAGTGGCATTTCGTTAGCGTCTGCACGCATTTTGCATGCAACAAAGCAACAATTTTACGGCAACAGACTGTATACTGTATTTTTGAACGCATGTTGCGAGTGCTTGTATTACAATGTTGCTACACTCTTTTCCATTTTAATTATTCAGTAAAATGTATGATTCACAGTGGGCGCAAGCGGATTTGCCATGTTTGGAAGTTAAGGATATGGAATACTCAAATGTAAGCATGAGTTGTGGACTTTGCTAAATGTAAAGGAAATATTCATTGAACCCAAAAAATGTAAACTGAAGAGTCCGTGACCTCAAATATAAACAAAGGCTGTTGACCCGGCTCAATGTAAACAAGGGTTGTGAACTTTGCTAAATGTAAAGAAAAGGATTAATGACCTCATAAAATGTAAACGAAGGGGTCATTGATCTCCAAAATGTAAACAAAGAAGTCAGTGACTCCAAATGTTAACAAAGGTTGTCGACCTGGGTAAATATAAACAAGGCCTTGCCCAAATATAAACAAAAGGGTCAATGACCTCATGAAATGTAAACAAAAGGATCAAAAGGATTGAAGTCAAAAAATTAAAAAAAAAAAACAGTCAGTCAGTTTAATTGCAAACAAAGGGTGTTGACTTGGCTAAATGTAAACAAGGGTGGTGGACTTGGCTAAATATAAACAAAAGGATATTAACCTCATAAAATGTTAACAAAGGAGTCATTGACCACTACAATGTACACAATGACCTCATAAAATGTAAACAAGAGGTTCGTTAAACCCAAAAAATGTAAACAAAACAGTCAGTGACTCCAAAATGATTAAGGTTTGCAAAAGATCAGTGGTCTCGTAAAATATATACAAAATAAATTTTTAAAATGAAAAATGCATAACATATGACATAAGCGATAGGGACAAAGCGACGGAGCGAAAGAGGAGAGAAAGCTTAACAAACTGTTCTCTCAAGTTCACTCATAGAAGATGCCGGAGCGTGTCGGCTATGTGAACATAAAAGTCAATATTAAGAAAAAGGACTTGATAGCCTTTGGCGCTATATAAAAAGTAGACATATTATAAAAAATCCCTGTTAACGAATACAAACAAATACTTATGAGTTAACATAAGATAAGTCATTAAATATTTAATTTGATTAGAAATACTCGGTTTTATAGTTTTGCGATTTATATGTGTTTTGTCTCACTTTTATTTCCTCCAACAGATATTCCACTTCTTGAGTTCGCGTACAGACATTCCAAAAGAACTCACACATTCCCATGAACACACACATGTATGTATGTATCTAAAGATGAACTCAATGTCAGCCTAATTTTCGTTCTTAAGTCGTCAAATAAGAAATTAAAGTGTTAAAACTGAGTCAGAACGTTATGGTAAACCTTGGCAAATACGTGGTTACCCTCAATGGATATGTGAGCGATGGGGTCTGTAATGAATATGCGTTTGAGTGTTTATATAGGTGACTGGTGCTGCTGACAAACTTACACGTCGCGATTTTAAAACGTGATAAGACGCGAATACCAAAACATAGATGTTGCCTCGCGTCGAGTGAATAATCCTGTGCATACTTATATGAACTGTTTATACTGTTCAGAGCTTTATGTGTTTTTAGCTTGCACACATGCATGCACATATCTAAGTATTGCGAAACTTTACCTGTGCTATTAGCCAAGCAATTATAAGTTAATTTCCCGAAAGCGTCTCTTTTAATCTTTAGCGTGTAATATTTGTATGTTGAGTACGTGATTAAAATGTGAATTAACTTCTGGATAAATATGCAAGTCACACTAATGTAAAGTTTCTCAATTAGCTTGTATTGTAATGTGTTTAAGTACATGAAAAGGTTTTTAGTTTTTTTGCTGCATGAATTTTAATCGATGTGAAAATAAGGTATTTATAGTAACGAAAATAAAAGCAAAACAGTAAAAATGGCTCAGTACGTTTCTTATAAATCTTGTCAGATATAACAATTTTTAGCTTAAATAATTGATGCGTCATTTGGACTTTACTTTAAGTCTTCACATCTCAGATCACATCAGATAATGTCAAACCACTTTACACTATAATATCATAACTAACAGCAAAAGTCACATCGAACACTGTTAATTTACAAAACATCACATAAAAAATTATTCAAATGCATAAAAACGTTCTTTGTAGATCCTGAATTGTCCTGTGTCCATTCTTTCGTAAATATCTCACACGTCGCTTCTTGGACATGAATAATACACTCCATTCCAGTGATAAGAACCGGAATTAATTAGCTGGTAATAAACTCGGACATTTGAGCGCTCAAACTAAGAGAGAATTTGATGAAAGGGCTGCCTTGCTTTTGCTCCTCGTTTCGACTTACAGCAAAACCACTTTAACCGCAGTTTGCTTTTCACAAAGAAGGCGATGTGGATGTCAATCAGTAAAAACGCTTTAACACAACAAAGAAAGCAGCAATTTGCGCGATGATGATTCAACATTACGAGTAGTCGGTTGCGCTTGTTTTAACTATTCGCCACTTTATCAGATGTAGCATCGTTAATGGTCAGTAGGACATTATGATACATTAGTTGCGCTGTTGAGGACTCGCCGAGTTCTGAGTTTTTTTGTGAGAGAAAAAAATCTTTCCATAACAGCAGCGCCCTACACCACAACAGCAAATTTTGTGCTATATGTATTTAAGGCTCTCTTTCCCTGAAACTAAGTCCACAGATTTTCCATTGTCCATTTACAACCTTTCATTTATAAACTTTCACCAGTGTGAAATTTCCGGCTAGCCTCATTGAGACAGCAACAACAAAAAGGGAATAATAAATTATGCCAGAATTTTTCGCTTCGGTTAACGCAAATTGTTTGGAGTCTGAAACTGAATGAATTTTAAATTTACTTCTTGGCTTTTTACGCTACATTTGATAAATTTAAGGACGTAGAAATTCAGAATATTTTGAACCCGCTGTCATACGTGTGCTGTGTTGAAATTGTCATCCACTTGGTTTAAATAAGATATTATATTTTCTTATGAAAATCTAGAGTCTCAGCGAAAGTTCCTCCTAATATACAAGTTTAAGCACCAATTTTTTTGTCCAGAGTCTAAATAATATAAAGTTCTATGAAAGGAAAGTAGCCTTCTCTAACTTTGATTCATTCATATTGTTATGGCGAGTTTCAGGTATTAAATCTCTATACTAAATTATCATACAATTAAAACTCAATTTCCCAATCAGTTTCATTATTTTACACTTTAGTCTTTTCCGCCTGTGTAATTTTGAGTACCCTTTTGAAATTCGTCATCGTACTAAATTTTTCGGAGGACACAAATAACGCCCTTGAAATTATGCTGGCAACACGCATCGCAAAGCAGCCATAAAATTCTTTGGGCAAACAATCTCAGAGGGTAAAGTTGTTGCACCAAAGGGAGTTGCAGTATTGGCGTAGCGAACCTGACAACGTCAGAAGCAGGAGCATTTATTATTGGATTTTATTGAATTTTGGATAACACACGCTTTACTTCTCTGCAAGTGCACGAATCTTTCGTTCAAAATTTATACACTTTTACAAACTTAAATGGAGTAGCTACCAGTGGACACTGAACTTGAACAACAGCAGACTTTTGATTCCCAAATCTTATCAATTTGGAAAAATATACGTGCACGAAAACAAAACTATGACTGTAAGACTTAGGCAGGGCTAAAAGTTTATTATCGCCAAATATTAAGTAAGTAAGCCAGTAATAGAAAAATAAAAACTGGTTGAGAAGAACTGAAGGCACCATAACTGTTACAACTAGTTACCACCTGTATACTTCGTCTCACCCAATTACCATACTATTGCCAATAATTTCACAAGAAAAGCAGTTTTCAACACCCTCATTGCAGAGCGATATAAATTCAAATTCAAACTTCCCTCACATTTCACAAAATTTTCATTTGTCATTCAAGGCAGAGTTCCAGGAAGAAATTATGAGTAGAAACCCCTTTATTTACTTTGATTTATTTCTTTGCACTTTTAGATGTGGATTATTAAAAAAGTTCTGAAACTACTACCTTCCGAAACGCAAAGAAGTACAACTTGCTCAGAAGTTATTCCTTCAGTGGGATGCATTGATAAAGTTTTCTCTCACATTGATGCAGACAAACTTTTGACCTTTTAGATATTGTTAATGATAAACTTATGCGTATGAATTAAAAGAAAGAAAAAGAAAACAACATCTTTTTACCATATTCTCTTCTCTTAGTATGTGCATTCGCTTTTATTTAAAAGAAAATGCACTTGAGCAGATTATTGTCCGCATTTAAACTAGTGATTGACTTGAAAATTTTTAATTTCGCATTATTTTGGTACACCGAAAAAGTCGGGAAAAATCTTGAAAAATATAAGCCTAACAGTAAGAAAAAAACAAGTAACAAGTAAGGAAGAGCTAAGTTCGGGTGTCACCGAACATTTTATACTCTCGCATGATAAAGTCATGCCATATTTTTCAAATACCGTATTTGTGTAAATTTTATTCCGCTATCATCATTGGTTCCTAATGTATATATGTCATACAGAGAAGGCATCAGATGGAATTCAAAATAGCGTTATAGTGGAAGAAGGCGTGGTTGTGAACCGATTTCACCCATATTTCGTGTATGTCATCAGGGTGTTAAGAAAATATTATGTACCGAATTTCATTGAAATCGGTTGAGTAGTTCCTGAGATATGGTTTTTGGTCCATAAGTGGGCGAGGCCACGCCCATTTTCAATTTTTAAAAAAAAGCCTGGGTGCAGCTTCCTTCTGCCATTTCTTCCGTAAAATTTAGTGTTTCTGACGTTTTTTGTTAGTCGGTTAACGCACTTTTAGTGATTTTCAACATAACCTTTGTATGGGAGGTGGGCGTGGTTATTATCCGATTTCTTCCATTTTTGAACTGTATATGGAAATGCCGGAAGGAAACGACTCTATAGACTTTGGTTGACATAGCTATAGTAGTTTCCGAGATATGTACAAAAAACTTAGTAGGGGGCGGGGCCACGCCTACTTTTCCAAAAAAATTACGTCAAAATATGCCCCTCCCTAATGCGATCCTTTGTGCCAAATTTCACTTTAATATCTTTATTTATGGCTTATTATGACACTTTATAGGTTTTCGGTTTTCACCATTTTGTGGGCGTGGCAGTGTTCCGATTTTGCCCATCTTCGAACTTAATTTTCTTATGGAGCCAAGAAATACGTGTTCCAAGTTTCATCATGATATCTCAATTTTACTCACGTTACAGCTTGCACGGACGGACGGACAGACGGACGGATTTCAACTCTACTCGTCACCCTGATCACTTTGGTATATATAACCCCATATCTGACTCTTTTAGTTTTAGGACTTACAAACAACCGCTATGTGAACAAAACTATAATAGCCCTGAGAGACGACAGCGCTAATATGCATTAGCGGGCTTAATTTACATTTATTTGCGCATTTGACCCATGTGAATGCAAGTTTGTAATGCACAAGAATTTCGTGCATTTGGCTGAATTTAGTAGGCAACATTGGTTAAAAATGACAGATTTTTGCTATTGTTTGACAGATGTCGCTTGAAATCTGCCGCCTTGTTTGTGTTTACAGCTTCAGAGGTAAACAGTTTTTATATTGCTAATTAAATTATGTGCAAGTATATTAACAAAAACAAATTTTAATATTTTTAGATGGCAGAAAATAAACAATGCACAGTTTGCCATTTTTCCAAAATTCTTCACTTTTTCACACACTTTCATTTCACTTTTTGTTTTAATAAATACCATTTTCTTCAGCTGTCCAAATGCACAATAATACTAAAAAGGTGTATACAAAAATATTTTGCGATCAAGCGGAAACATAAAATATTATAAATATAAATCAAAGCTTGTTTCCTTTTTTAGATTTTGAGCATTGTAAAGGTGTGAAGGGCATGTACATAATTTTCGTTTGCGTTTGGTTTTTAATTAATCATCGAAACAAAATTCAAAACATTATTCTGCAATAATTCCAGACACCATCGATGGAGAGATTCGTTCTCAATATATAATTGAATTCGAAATTTCGCGCTGAATTGCCAGCGATGATGATTCGAGTTAATGCAAGAAAATACTCAAAAGGAAGAATTGATGAATAAATTAAAATCTCTCTACTCATCCGTTCATCAGCGGAAATACCCAAACGAAAACCATTGAAATTAATCAGGGCAGGCATTAACGTGAAGAAAAAATTATGTGTTGAAGTGCAAACAAGTTGAAGGAATTTAAAAAATTAACATTAATTTATGTGCCACGCGACATTGAAAGAGAGGCTGTTTGGAAGCGTAGTTTGAATAGTCTTCATATTTCTGTACAGTAATTGGTTTCTCCTTTTGCTGATATAAATAAAACTTGACCCTACAAAATGCTTCACATTGAAAATCTTGTTAAAATTTTAAATTTTAAAATTAGCCTTAATATACTAAGTTTAATTTCATAACCACACTTTGCATATTTTTGTTTCTCTTCAAATATTCGCTTTCGCGAGAACGAAATGAATTCTTTGTGCGAATGAGCTGTATCAGCGGTTTCTCATTTTGCCACCACAGGTTAAACTCTGTGGTAAAACAACCGTTTTGTCATTGAGGTTGTCTCCCTATGGCATTGAAGTCCTATTGGTGTCTACAGCTGCTATTTGGCCACCGTCATCAATAAAAAATCTTAATACTCAATCAAATAACTTATCCCGATTATCATCATCTTAAACGTTGACGTTTGCGTCAGCGTTTTCTGTGACGGCGTCAAATGGCGACGAGGAGTTTCGAAATTGAGAAATTGTACGCCATTTGTTTTTCTATATCCCTGGGCATTTTAAGGAGCAAATTGCGTCTAATTTATATTGATTGAGTGTGCATAAGCAAGTAAAGTATACAAGAGTATAAAATTATATAAGGCACCTTAAAATTTATGTTAATAGATATTTTAAAGTATCCGCAGTGCAGCAATAATATATAATAATAGCTTTCACAAATAGTATACGAACAGCCATACTTTGATTCGCATTGAAATTCGGAGTACCATCGCTTTTGAAGTTGACTGTGAACTCACATTGCATACCTACATACATATATGTATAAGGTATTCATATTTATTGTCCATAAAGACGCATCATTCATTCAAAAGGGGATGATGAGAACTTCGTGCGAAGAGGAAACCGCCATAAACAGTGGTGTAAATAAATATTTTATACCAAAAATCATAATAATGAATCGTTGGCAAATCGCATTGTTATGCACAGCATGGCAATAATGCGACACGGAAGGTATTGTCAGTGTTATTGTTGTTGTTGGCGGAAGGCAAGTGGAAGTGATGAATTATGGCAACGGCTACTCGACAGAACAAGCTCCTTTGAATTGGGCAAACGACAGCGAGACCGCAGCACTGGAAATTTGTAATTCTTGACGAAATACTCCTCCTTTCAGCCTTTTTGTTGGATGTTCGTAATATAAATAAAAGGAAATTTAATTTTGTTTGCTTTAATTAGGCAATAATAATTAAGAGCGATGGCCAAATGGCGCGTCTTACGTAATGTTTTGAGGTAATTGTAACTTACAGAAATGAGATTTTGCAAGAAAAAGATAGTAATGAATGGTGATTGATCTATAGGAGAGTTGTTGTCCTATGTCGTCAGAAGAAGGTACATGTAATGCTAATAATTTGGGTTCAAGATTATGGTTATAGAGGTATTCACAATTAGCAATCCGCAATTTTCATATGGCTTAATATCTTCTCCCTTTATATATAACTTAAGCATGGGTTAATCGTTTGCCAAAAGAATATACAAAGCGGGTTAAAGAGTAGAATGTATAATTGTTTATTGTCAAGTACTCACCTTAAAAGTTTAACTACAGCTGATCACGTTCTCATTGGCATCGATTTACCAGCTGCCGCCTTTGTACTATCGCCTTTCAATCGCATTACCGTGAAGGCTCGACACCTTATGCTTTCGCGCAAACCGACGTGGCAGTTGTCGTTTCTTTCACACGCATATTCGCACTAACCAACTGACTGGGAGATCTTCACAAGATTTGATGTGATTTTTGGAGCCAAGAATGGGAGTAGAGTTATGTGCAAGTATTTGCATGGAAAATCTAACGCAAGCACTCAATTATTCGGAAATACGTATGATGACTTTAACAGGCAAGGCATGCTAAAGCGAGTACCACTCGCACTAAAAGCACAAACAGAAAGAGAATACGCAAAGGCTCATAAACAGCTGAGATTTCAATTTTATTCACTATTGCATACGCTTATTAGCTCTCTTCTTTTTAATCCCTTGACAAGTCTATAGCTGTATATGCCCCATTTGTGATGTCCCAGTTGCTCGCATTCCAACATTTCATTACTAAAAGGATGCAAGTGCGATGTAAAGGCGCAAGCCTTCGCTGATGATATCACCATTATTTGTGGTGCTAGCGGCCTGGGTATTGGTATATATATTATATTCAGAGTTAATGTCAGTGTATGTACATATGTTTGTATAAATAAGTTTGAATGATTGATTTGCTACGCAGCTCTAGCAAGCATCTTTGCAGCTTGCTCAGCCTCACTTATCCGATGAAGTGAACGGTTTCTCGCAGCCTCGTGATGTGTATTGTTAGAATTCTTTCAACTACTCACTACGTTGAGAGAAAATGAATCAGGAAATGTCCCCAACATGTATACTATTCTTTAAAAAACTCATTGCTTTTATTTTGAGTTCTAAAAGGTGATCCATTTCGAGGTTCCTCACTTTTTTAAAGAAAAAACACCGAAACTTTAAATTTAATGGGGAATGTTTATTAACATTCGAAAGAACATTCTTTGGAATATAGTTTTTGAAGATTATCTCTTCAAAATAATTTTTATTCCTAGATTATGACTTTTCATCACTCGTTCGAGCCTTTCGACTGGTGACTGTCGAATGACACTCGTGATGTTTTGCTCCAAGGTCTGAATCGAAGCGGGATTGTCAGCATAGACTTTAGACTTTACATATTCCCAAGGAAAAAGTCTAACGGTGTCATATAACACGATCTTGGTGGCCAATCGATTAAACCAAAACGTAAAATTACCTGCTCGCGGAAGTGTTCTTTCAAGAAATCCATTGATTGGGCGATGTATAGGAAGTGGCGCCGTCTTGTTGAAATGTTTTCGAGACCACGAGCTTCAATTTCAAGCATCAAATAGTCGGCTATCATGCCGCGGTACCGCTCGCCTTTGACGGCTACGTTCTTACCAACATCATTTTTGAAGAAAATGGATGATTCTACCGGCCTACAAACTATACCAAATCGTTGTTTTTTCTGGATGAAGTCTCTCAGGTTGCTCTTCTTCCCAAATGTGGCAATTTTGTTTCCTTACATACTGATTGAGCCAGAAATTGGCTCGTTCTTGCACAAGCTGTATTTTGTATGCTTTCGATTTAAGATCTCGACGTAAAATGCGCCCAGACGTTCCGTATGTCAGTCTGAGTTGTCGCAAACGGCGTCATTCATGATGAAATGCCAAACAATACTGTACTGTTAACAACAACAACGCGGCAAGAGAAATTGACGCACCTGCGTCGTAGCTCGCTTGATATCCGGTCCGATGACCATTTGATCTCAATGACCAAACGTTGCCAAAGTTGTAGCCGACAGCTCGACAATAACAGCGATTGCGCACGCGCCTAAAACTGCAATAAAACTAAGTGCAAAAGCATCGCAATCGATGGAAAAATTAAAAAAAGGCCAACACGCGCTTTTAAATTATGAATGCCCTAAGCTAAACAAAAAGGGGTAATATCGACAGCAAGCCTTGCGTTCGATGGTCGTAGCACGTGCACTCCATCGGCAGCAATAATAATGCGAGAACTAATATCATGCCGACAGACACGAACTGGAATTTAGCTCTATTCAAACTTTATCGGCTAAATATTCAACAAAACCGCAAATACGAGAGAGAGCGCGGCAAAAAAATTTGTCAGTGTACTTGTTTGAATTGCGGTGAAGTCAGACGCTGCCGTAGGCTCAAATGAACCGTTTATTATTTATATAATATTTGCTAAACTGAATTATTAGTTTCAGCTTTGACGGTAATATTTAAAAAAGTACAAAATTATAGCATGAAATTTTGTAAACCCTTATTTGATTATTTACATAATTCTAGTTTCAGTATTAGTATCACATGAGTAGGCCCCGTAGAACGTAGTGTATAATAGGTTTATAATAATAAGATCTAAAGCCTTTCAAATAAAAAAAAAACAAGGAAATACTGAAAAAATATAAAAAAATAAACAGAGTAATGAAATAAATGAAATTTTGTTTTAAAAATTGGATCGTGCTTTTAAACTTCATTAGTGTATGGCTCTTTTTGTGCAGTGAAGGATTATTTGAGTGGCAAAAATTTTGCGCTTATGCAAAAACCTCTGCCACTTCAGTTGCTGTTGTCTCTGCGGTCTTATTTGGAGTTATGTCGGTGGTAATTTTGTCCACTTTTAGGCTTCAGAAGTTTCAGCTTTAATCATCTCAGCAGTTAGTTAACATGTTGGCTTGTAGGTTAAAAAACCTTCGGCAGTTTTACTTATATATGCAAACAATGACAATGCTTTTGTGTCTTTATATTCAACTGTAACTATTTGAGATAAAAGCTCGCTGCCGTGAATGATAGAAATTATCTCTAAAGAGAAGTAAGAAACATGATATCTGGCGTATGTTGCGAAAAATTGTTTACATGTATTTATTCATAAAATTTAAACGCTTAATAATTATTATGCTGCAATTTAAAGCAATATTTTTTTTAAGTAGAAATAAAAGTATATTATTTCGTTTCACATCTACATTTAATTATTATTCCTGTTGGCTAGAATATAAAAGATGTATTATATTTTATATTTTTATATATAGGTAAAAAACAGTAGCAGAGAATGGATGCGACGGTGGAATTTTTATAAAATTAAACATAATTATTTAAGTTCACAGACACTCGTTTTGCCAATAACAATAACGTACGGAGTGTTGCTTTGTTGTCACTATTGTGCACACCAATTATTTTCTCCAAAATATTAAACTGACATTTGCATTGCGTAAATATTTGTTTTCTGCAGTCCAGCCTGAAAAATTGTGCAACATTATGCTAATTTATACATACAAAATTAGTTGTGATATAACACATTTATATATAATACTTATGGCGAATTCAGTATGGTTTATTGGAAATTTGTTTGCCCATTTATTTTTATTGCTATTTAATGATTGCAACCAATAAAATTCATATTTCTATTGAACTGATTCCATATAAATTGGTTATTATTGAATTATGCATCCTCATATACAAATTTACCTTGTGTACTTGCATAAGGTACTCCAGATTTAATTTATTAAATATTTTAAAAAGCATTTAATAAGAAATTGGGGACATTGGAAAAAATTTAACTCAATATAAATATTTAAGCTATATTTTTATATTTTTTTTTAGATATATAAATATATAGATATATTAGTAGTTTATTATATAACTTATAACTTGCTACGAAAACTCTTTATATATATTAAATGATATTTGGAATATTTTAGAATATTTTTCGTTGGAAAATGGAACAAGTACTTGTCGACTGTATTTAAGGTAAAGTTTATGTTAAAGTGTTTATACTAATGCCAGTAAGTTCAGAAAGTGCACATTTTTTTATTATTTATTATTCGAAACGGCATTTTGTACGTGAAATATATACAATTACTCCAATAATGCTATTAAATTTTCCGAAAATTACTCTGCTCTAAATGTGCCAACAGCTCCCGAATCTCCTTCTTTGTGTTTTTACTTTATGAAAAAATGTTCAATGAATTTGTTTAAAAAATAATTCAATTAACTTTGTGTCGCTTTGTTATGACATCGTGCAAAAGACACTTTTTTTAATTCGCTTATTTGTTCACGATTTAAACATTGCACATTTTTATATTCTTTTTCTTCTTTAGCAGCTGTATCGTAAAAATTCTGACACTCACTTTGTCCCTTTGATGGTAGGACGGGTCGTAAATCCAACAAATTGTGACACTCTATGTTGCCAAAAATCAAAAAATACAAAACGAACGTGCATGACAGTAATATCAAATAAAAGACAAAGAATAAAGTATATCCGCATATCCAAAAGTATTGAAAACGTTTTTGTTAGAGCATATTTCAGTACAGTTATTCTACATTCACTGGCAATTTCTTGTATACAACAGGTATGTTTATAAAAAGAAGCTAAATTATATATGTATATATATTTTAATATTTCTTGTATAAAAAAACTCAAACTACCAAACAAGATTCGGTACCACTTATGGAATTTAGCTTTAAAATGTGTATTCGACAATGAGTTTTTATTCGTTTATGGTGTATACAAATCAGTTTGTGGGCTTTAATCTTTCACACAATACGCTCGATAGAAGCTTACACGCCATGTTGAGGAGGCTTATCCCACGGTAGTTGGCGCAGATTGTGGGGTCTCTCTTTTTTGTAGATTGGGCAGAGCACACTTAAATTCCAATGGTCCGACCTTATCATGCAAAGAAGCTGATGCATGCTCCTTATCAGTTCTTTGCCGCCGTGCTTGAATAGCTCGGCCGGCAATCCATCGGCCCCCGCTGCTTTGTTGTTCTTCAGACGGGTAATAGCTATACGAACTTCTTCCTGGTCAGGCAATGGAACGTCTGTTCCATTGTCATCGATTGGGGCATCGGGTTCGCCTTTTCCTGGCGTTGTATTTTCACTGCCATTTATCAGGCAGGTGAAGTATTCCCTCCATAATTTAAGTATGCTCGGGGCATCGCTCACTAGATCACCTTTGGGGGTTCTCAAAACATACTTTTTTAAACTGGCGGACATAATTTCCGTCGAACTACTCAACCGATTTGCTTAGTTTTTTTTTAAATGTTCACAAAATGCCTGGCTATCATCCCTACTAGATTTATAATTTTTTATAATTTATTGACAATGTTATGACAAAATTTATGTAAAAAACATGGGGGAAAATTTAAAAAAAAAAACGTAAATAACTTTTTATTTATCAACATTATTTCATGATTCTAGTAGGGACGCTAACCATTCACGTACTTTTTAAGAATAAATTGGGTTTTTGTGTTTCAGATGATCCGAACATGAGAAATCGTGTCCGCCAGTGAAAAAACGCATCTCATTCACCCTGCCATTTTTCTGAGAGATGTCATCATAAAGTTCCGAAAAAAAAGTTTTATACACTCCACGATATACCTCATAATATGTGAAAAAAGTTCTATTGTAGAGTAAAAATTTCTATGAAAAAAAATGTCAAAAAAATATGCCAGATTACCCTACAGACCCCTTAAGTGATTTACGAAGAAAGCAAAAGATTTATATTGCAAATTTAACTATTCCATTATACGAGTATTGTTATAACGATAAATGCTATCCTGGCCAACAAGTAGCGAGCGAGTATGAAAATAGTTAACTAAAACACGGAAACGCACAAAAATGCATTGTCAAACAATATTGGATAACCAACGGTATGCAATTAAGAAAAAAAGAAAACTATCCAGATATTACTGAAAAATGGTAAAGCGAATACCCTTTCACTTACAACCATATCACATATTCATACAAATGCAGCTGTGGTATTTCTTAATTTTTAAATACAGCAGAAGTACTCCAGTGCCATAATTGTATAGGCCAGTTTAATCTGCGGCCACAAGTATGTGTATTTATTCAAACAGTGAATACAGAAAGAGTTCAAAGGAGAACAAATATAATATAAATGCGGAAAGCTACCGCAAAATGAAATACTTATTTTATAATTGGGAAATATGTACGCTTGCCTTATTTTGGAAGACAGCAACGCCATTCAAAGTGAAACTCATGGCTTTTATTGATAAAGTGTTGCTGACGTTTCGTCATGAAGCAAATGTAATTATGAGCCGGTCATAAAAACATATGTTTTTGATTACAATACTTTGAAGGAGTAAGTACGAGTCGGGAAATTTTTGAAATTTTTATTTAACATTTTGAGTTGGGGTTAGATTTCAGAAGAACATGATTCTATAGTTTAACTTAGATATATAATATAAATATTCTACTATTACCACATGGAACTTGGATTAAAAGAAATATGGTTGCGTTTACCAAGTCGGAAGTCAGCAGTCACAGTTACTAACAGCGATTCATGGCTTTCAATGCACAATATATTGATATACAAATTTATTTCGTCTTGCATTTTCGCCTTCTCAGCATTTTTTCATTTCCTACCCAGCACTTTTCAGACATATAATTGTTTCTTTGCTTTATTGCTGCATTACTCCGCATTTGTGCTCTTAAACTTTCCATTTTCATTTCAATTTCGCATATTGTAATATGAAGAATGCCGTAAAATGAAACTATAAAGTTAATAATAAACCGCAGCGTTATGAGAGCGTCCAGCAGTCAAGCTGTGTCCAAGCTGATGCGATAATTTCTTTCAGCTTCGTAATGTAAGCAGTTTTCAGAAAATACGAGTATAATAATACATGTCCTCCACCTCGTTGTGGTTATCCATAAAATGAGTTTTGGAGCCGTAGCTATCGTTTTAATCTAGATATGTATAAAAAGAAATTTTGTATGTGCTCCAAAACGGCTGCACTGACTTCAATGAAATTTTAGAACGATCTTTAGGATTGCCCAGGTAGTGTTTCTATAATGTTTGGTGGCGAACGGATTTTTTTTAAATTTCTTAAATCAATTATCGTTACGCATACTTATTTATACTTTTATATAAACATACGCTGAGGCTTACTTTTTCTTGTCTCGTTCCCCCTGCGGGTACGGGTGGACCCCTCAGGGTTCGAAAACCGAATATACCCGCGGTAAGGCATGCCTGTCGTAAGAGGCGACTAAGATCCTGGCCACCAGTCCAGGGCTGTATGGAAACTCAACTGGTCGTAGCTTCGGCTACAAGGTCAATACCAAAGACTTTAACCTGGTACCACGGGGAGCAAATCGCGGGAAGAACTGACCGAACTGACTTTGTCAGTCGAATGTGGAGTTGCATTGCAACCGGGTGCCGGACCCAAAGTACGGCAGAGGTTTTAGATGGGCCTCGAGCCCTACCAAGGTGGTTAGTGTGTCCATGCCACACTGCCGATTGGTACTGAAAATTTTTTGATCCGTTGTGCTTTTGAGCACCGTGGAGTTAAGCTGTCGCCAGTAGGATCCCACGTTAAACACTGTCACATTGTTTTTCTTGTCTCGCGCCCACAATATTTCAAACTCTGCACTTTTGCTTTCAACAACGGAGCAGCTGAACGACCGTAGGCAAGAAGGAAGTGGTACCGAATATTTGAACACCAGTACCTATAGTTGACTTTTGATGGAAGTTAATTGATAATTGAAATTCAGAGATAATACTTCTCTGACAATGGTATGTCTGCGTTTCAAAAATGGGTTGAATCGGGTAAATACTTCCCACATACCTAATATACATAAAGTATATAAAGATTTTCGAACTTCCGGGTGCTTTTGTACTGCAAATATCGGCTAATAGGTGAGGTATCTTATTAAAATCGACAGAGCGTGTTTTTCTTATAACGCTGCATATTTGTGCTTAGAATACATAAAACCCCTTTTAACTTAGAGGCCTTATGTACTTAATGGTACTTCCCTGGCTTTAATCCTTGCAAGTTGCAAGAGTATATTATTTTCATTTTTGTTTTTGTAATCTTAGAAAATTTCAAATCAAAACTTTCAAAACCGGCATGAAGAACTATTCATAATGCATTAGTACCGTCCTGATTATACACAGTCAGTCCTTGCCTTCGCCTCAACTTTCCTTTGAACGTCTTCACTTTTATCATTCATTACTTTAACATAGTGCAAGTAACAACAAAAACAAATTATTCTGTGGACATATAGATATGTATATATGTAAAGTTAGTAAACTCAGAGTGAAGCAAAGAGGAAAAGGCAAGAATAAAAGTCAAGAACTTTTGTAGTGCTCTCCAACTTTTTAGCCTCACCATTTGCATAATACTGTATGTGCTTTCGCCTTCATATTAAATATACATACATATTTATATTGAAGTGATTTTGCCAGAAACGTTTCTATAATTAATGCTGCAAATAGAAAGTTGCAACACACACAGCCAAATCAATAATGGAAATGAGAAAAACTTCTCAGACAGCAATGCACACTTTGGTAAAAGTACTTGTCTCTGGGAAGCGTAAGTTACAATCATAATTATACTTGTATTAAACGTTTAAGGTTATTATAAATATGTTTAATATATGTATAAGTATATTATGGTAGGTCAAAAAAAACGAAAAATTGGTTGATAGACACCTCTAAAAACTCTCTGAGCATGAGCTCTTACTTGTAACGGGAAGGTTCTCCGCTTAATGGTTTTATATCTTTTCTTATTATCAGATAGAAAAATCTGTATCTCGCTTTTATCTACTGGAAGATTTTGTACGAAATCGTTGGGTCATACAATTCATAAGAATTTTTTTTTAATAATCAAACTGCAATATTAACGATTATCTTTCAAAGTATATGAAAACATCGTTATTGACCTTTTTAAAAGAAAGATTTCATAATCCTTTTTTACTTTTTATTTTTTTACAAGCCATTATAGATAATCCTCTGATCATATTTATTGGACACTTTTCATTGTCAAATACTTTTCAACGAATTAATTATCACTCAGTCAAAAGCCTGATGGAAAATTCTTTAACTTTTTCTATTTCATTTCCACAGTCAAATATAGGAAATCTCACCCACAAAAGAAGCAAAAAATTAGAAAAGTTTGCCGCACACTTAACTTTTCTTTCTTTTCGCATCAAGAACAGAAAAAGGGTAGTTATGTGAGCTTCGTCTACCGTGAATCTTTCACTTGCAGAATCAAGAATTTATGATAATAATTTGTTACGAGGCCTTAAGCAGCCACTGCAATTGAATGAGTGCGGTACTCGCTGAAAGTAACCATGTAACAAAAGTATAAGGAGACACTTAAAAGAACAGCACGCCGCAGATTTTATTTAGCTCTGTCGGCTAAGTATGAATGCAACCGCTGTTGCGTGGGTTTTGTTGTTGCCGCTCCGTGACAAATTTGTAGTCCACTCTGCATGCCTTTGCTTTTATTCTTTTTTTGTTGGTACTAATAGCTTTCTTGTCGCCTATCTCCATATATTATAGTGCAAGCCATAATAGCGAGAGCCAGCGAAGAGTCCTCTACAGTTAGTGTGAGCCTTTGGAGGAGCCGTAAGAAAGGCAGTAGCGTTAAGTACTTACCACGCTGAGTTGGCTCAAGTAAGTTTGCTGCAGTTCGTCCAACGTTGAGAAATGCAACAAAATTTCGAATTGTTTTATTTTCAAGTGTTGTTTCACAATTTTTTTATATATAAATATGTGCCTACAAACTGGCATGAAAAAAGTAGCCGTATAGACTGTGGTAAAATTGGCAAGCCGTAATCTTAACAGCGATGTTTTCAACTTGGTACAAGAATTAGAAAGGGGAATATTGCGAGCAGCGTATATCAAATTAATTAATTTTCTAGTCTTGTTATTCAAATCTGATCTAAATATAACCAAGTTAAGATTGTTTAATAGGAACTTAGTGTAAGAGAAACTGCAATTGGTTTACATTTTTAAATAAACATTGGGATGAATACAGCACGAAAACGTCTTCAAAGAAATATGTAATATGCTTCAACCAATATTCTATCAGAAGGCTCATTTAAACTGATCAGCATGTTTATGAATAATTAGTTCTTGGCTATCTAGTTCAAAATTACTGATCAGATATCTGTTTTAAGTTTATGATTTGTTGGAGCAGTGGTTCAAAGCGTAATGATTACAAAGTATAATCCTCCTTTAATAATATTAGACTGTAAAAATCATCGAATGTCTGTATATAATTCGCAATGGCTTCAAGTTATGATAATTAATGTTTTCCCTATTTTTTGACTCTTTTTATATATAATATTATTAATTTTTTGGCGTTCTTTTTACAAAATAGTGATTATATTTGAATACCGTTTAAGTATTTTTAAGCTCAAAATGTTTGCCTCATGTAAAACGGTTTCTTGCGGCATACTCTTTTTTACGTGTAAGGAAAAAACAAGCCATTATTGCTATCTTGCAAATCTTCATCATTTTCTCTATTTTTTACTAGTTTCGTTTTACTTTATTTTTTTTCTTCTTTACCTAACAAGAAGTAATGCCTATTCATAGCCCATGTCTTCCGTGTAAATACAATAAAAAGTTCGTGGGGTGCAAAACACAGACTTTTTCATTTGTTTGCATAACTTATGGCGCTTACCTTGTTTCTTAGCAGGGCCGCGTTGGGCCAATGAATATTTTTGCCAGAAGGCGATGCCATAAAACCAACTTTTTTATTGATGGCCTAAAAAGCCATAGGCTCGTGAAGTTGGTCAAAAGGCGATATTAAGCAAATACATATTTCGGTGCTGTGATTTCATTAACCTGATAAATTTGCTAATAAAAACTTTTCTTTTGAGGGTAGCCCAACATGCTGTAATAAACATTATTTTATTTAAAAAAAATTTGAAAAAGATTTTTTGGGGGAACAACACTAAATACATGTCGATTAAATGTCCGTCTATGAAGGTAATACACAAAAGATAGTATACAAAAACATTTGTACGCAGGTTAATTGGGGTTTCCATTGAGTATTTATGTACACGAATACATATATAACGAGACATGTATGTTAGCCCAGTTCTCCTAAGGGAACTTATTAAGAATTTGCATTGTTCGCAACGCTGGCCATATAGCGCCTATAAATAGACTTCAAATTAGGTGCATGTAGTGCAGCGCACAGGGAAATGTACCATATGCTGTATTAGGCCGAATTATTCGTTTCGTTTCCTAAGCATAATTTCATTGCTTGCTTCAATATGTTATATGTTATGCTTGTCACATTTTCTATTTTCTTTCAGTTAGTTCATACATATGCGTATTAGTCTTGGTTTTACTTTATTCATTATAAGTATATTTCTTCATGAATTCATGCTTGTCTTCTTAACAGATTTTCCAATGAAAAATTGGATTTAATTAACTAAAATTTATATAACCTAAGCTGTAAAGCTTTTTTATACAGTCTCGCAATAATTTGCTTTGGCAAAACGTCGCAATTTTCTAAAACTCATTCCGTTCTCTCAAATTCTGATTAATCATTTTCACTACTCTCAATTACGCTTTTTGCATATTTTCAACGTTCAATCTCCGAGCGTGATGTTGCCACATAAAATGCTCCTTTCTCGTTGAGTTTGCTGCAGCTGGAACGCGTGGTATTGTTTTGCTTGCTTTTGATTGGTAACTTTAAAGACAAAGCGAACAAAATAGTAACATTTTGGGGGAAAAATTTACTGCTGCACGCAGGTTGTTGAATAAAAAGCGACTATATCTTACTACTTCCTTTTTATACGATAAATTACATCGGGTATGCCTGGTTTTCCACATTTGAGAGTAGTGAAGTATGCATGATGTAGTTGAAGCTGCGGACTTAAAGTTTATAAAGAAATGAGGCTTAAATGGCTATATGTTGGATTTTTTAAAATGAGTAGTAATGGCTTGAAGTATCAAAAATATTTTCAATTAAGTCGCTAATATTATCCAAATATAATGTGTTTAGTGCAGTGATGAATAAAATAGGTTCATAAAAAGTTTTCGTATATGCATATAGGGAAATGGAAATATGATTTATGATGAAGTTGAATGAATTAAAATATAAAAAGCTTGCTAGCAATACAGTTCAATTTAAGTTAAAAAACTTTTCTAATGTTAATCTAAGCAAATTTATTGATATACACATGCATAATACCATATATATAAATACATATGCTATGCTTGCGTATATAATTTTTAAATACATAATATACTTGTATATAAAAAGCGACCTTGCAAACAAGCAACCAAACGATATAAATATCCATACAGTGTTGCAAGGAAGTAAACCCAATAGGAGTGTTTAGGGTTGAATATTTTATTCATCTGCATGTTGAGGTCGTTTTAAGACGCCGTCGTATGTACGAGTAGAGATCGTTTATCTAACATACTTAACATACGAGTATGAGTGTATATAGCACCACAATCACACAATAGTTGTAGTCATTTGTATGTTTGCTTATGCAACAGATGGTTTGCGACCTTCTATGAATAGCAGAAGTCTGTCGAAAACACCTGTCTCCGTTTTGTCTTTATTCGTATCAAAATTGGCAGCCGACGTCACTGGCACTGACAACAATACAACAGACATATAAAATACATAGATATGTACTTTGTTCTCCTTTGAAAGTACAAGTTTTTACTTCTTACTTGTAATTTAAATTGTTTCACATCTGTGAGCATCCTACCATAGTAAATTAATATCAAATGAGACAGGGGATATATCATTAAAAAAAATCTGACTCAGAATAATTTTTAAAATAAGAAAATGTGTGCGCTAGAAATACAATAAAAGTTAAAAATGAACACGAGAAGATTTTAACTTGTCGCGCCATCCTGATCATTTATATATATGATTCTATATCTCGATTAGTTTCAAGTGATACATACAACTGTTAGGTGGACTTAACTATTATACTCTGTAGCAACTGGTTGCAAGAGTATAAAAAGACACGAAGTTCTCATAAAAAACAAAGTTGTTTCTAAACATATGCCACATAAGTTACTAATTAAGATGTAAAAAACGAAGACTTGTCTCAAGTGCATAAGAGCATCATTTACCGTTTTAACGAATGAGTGGACTCATGTCAAAAAGACATTGAATGCCAAGGGTACTTCACTTTATAATTAATTTCTCGTAATAAATGTGAAACTGAAAGCAAAGGTGGTTATGCGATATCCTCAATGCAACATTAAAACGCACAGACAAGAGTATAAGCCACCCAAGGGAAACGGAGGGACTGCGCAGACAGACAATTGAATCAAAAACTGTCTGAACAACTATGATCCCAGAAGAGCGAAGGCGCAAATCATCTACCACTTCATCGCAGAAGATACCAACAATCACCCGCTGCGTGACAACAGAGAGTCTCCGGGGGGGAGAAACAGTAAAAGGCTTGCGTTGCTTACAGGCAGTCACCAGTTGAGTTGTGGGTGTCTGGAGTGGTTGCGACAATACAATGACAATGAAGCAATAAAAGCGGCATAAAACATATAACCTTGTCACGATTAATTAAGCCTTCTACAGGTGTGCTTACTACAGGTTATTCTGAGATACGAATTTAAAAAATACACAGAGAGAAGAGGCAAATACTCGGAATAACACTGTTTCCATAGAACTTCGTTTGCTGTTTGATTCAATAATTATTGAATGGGTTTACCATGAAACTTATAGCAAACTTATTTCGAAGAAATACATATGTGTTAGTGGTATATGGTACGTATATGTAAAGCAGTCTTAATATATACATTTTTCCCTTATCAAGTTTAATTTTTTAGATTGTCCTGAATTCATTCTTTTCACCTGTTTTATGATGTTTTTATACTTTGTTCAAGTTGGCATTTGCTTTGCGCGAGCAAAGGGTTATTGTTTTCTTTGATTTTCATGTTGTCATTATGACCATTAACATTTCTTGTTAAGCGCGCTAGAAAATTGGTTACATCACCTAACATGCCGTAGACACCACTTTGTTTATTATATTGTGCGATTTGGTTTCACTCAGAGTTACATTTAAATCCTATTGGAGGATTATTGAAGTAGCGTTAGTGAGATAATTTTTTTTTAATTTTATTTTGTTTTCTTCGCTTTAATAAAAATAAGAAGTAAGGAAATAAGTCTACGAACCTACATTTTTCTATAAAAAAGAAGAATTTCGAAATATGTACGTATATGTATATTCAGTTTCTTAGTTAATTTTGGAGAATTTTGTTGTCATAATCATTATATATAAAACCAAGTCTAACCAACCTTTTTTTGAGCTAGAAAATTCTAAATACAACAAATTCAAAGACCAATTATTGAATTAAAGCTACACACATATGCAAAGCAACAATTTGTAGAACTCCTATGAATTAATATATTATGCAATTATACATAAATTTTTGCCCAGATAAAAAAACCCACAATTTCGATGCTTGAAACAAAGCTATACAATTAAGCAAAGAACACACAACTCCCACAAAGTCCTCCTGAATTATTTTATAATGACCACAATATAACCACATTCGGCAAAAACTAATCAAATGGAAACAACCAAATTTCATATTTATATTTGCACTGCAAATTATCATTGCATTCAACCGAAATAGCGAAATTAGTTTGTAATTCAAGCGTAAATGCGCAAAGATACACAAAGCAGATTAGTTGAGTGGTAAAAAAATGGATAACTAATACATTTTCTATTATTTGCTGTTGTTACAGTTATTTCAACTATTCGCATTTGTTTAGTTTAATGAGATTTTCACCATGCGCCACCAAACCTATACGCATATTACTCATACGCCCTGGGGACATTTGTTTGCTCTATGCAATGGTTCGTGGAAAAATAGTGATATGCTCATTTTATTTGAATATTTTTCTGAATCAGCTTTTATAATTTAAAATTAATAAAAATGCAAAAAATTGCAAACTAAACTTGAACTAAATAATAATTTAAGAATCATATTTTTTTGTGTGGATGAACTAATCCTGATTCAAATGTACTCCTACGGGAATTTTTTTGAACAGCAATGTAAAGAGGCGAATTTTAAATTTAGTGAGAAAAAGCGTTATGTTTTACGCAAGTTAAGTTTTAATAAAAATTAAAAAAAAACAATAAATAACAAACATAACTAGCAACCTTAAAGACATAAAACACTTTTATAAAATATTTTTATAAAATACTGTCTGACAAAGCATTAATTTAGCGTGTGCAACACATACGCAGCATTGCTAAGTTATCCTTGGACATAACTGGTGTAGAAGCCAAAAAGCAGGATAATTTTGAATTTTATTTTTTTTTTGTAACCATATTGTAACCGAAACTATGTTATTGAACTTAATTCTTTCAACATTACTTAGATTTATTATTAACTAGAGGACCCGTCCACGCTTCACTGTGGCTGATACATAGATAATACTACTATTATCATCTATATGACTTCTATTAGTTGGATTATAACCATTAGTTAATGCGATATAGCATTTTTGTGAAGCAACTTGTGTTAGTTTACAAAAAAATGGATCATAAAGCATTTCATGTGTTAATAAAGCATTGCTTTTCGGGGGAAAATACTGTTGAATTTTGGGCTCAGGGAAATCCATCGTTGAAAAGATATTTGCTAAGCTGGAAACAGGCGAATTGAGCACCGAAGACAAAGATGCTCTAAAGATTCGAAAGCAATGTGCAAAGTGGGTGCTTCGCAAGTTCATAATTCAACAAAAACAACAGTTATAATCCATTGCACTGTGTATTTGGTTGCAGTTCTTTTCTACTCTTACAAATACTTAGCTATTGTATTATTTTTGAAGAAGAATCTGTATAGAATTGTAGGCATATATTCAAATGATTCCTACAAACATGAATTTTGAAAAAATACTTATTATTTGAAACATAAAGTTTGTATTTATGAGTTGTATTAAATTTTGGTATAAAGAGATAAAATGTATCATATGTCCTTACCCTGGTTCTAAGCTTAATATTTTTTTTATTACATTGTCGTACTCACCATAAACTCCAGTGTCATACTCTGTCCACACGCAGTGTAAATCATCCGCCTGTACATGGCAATAACTGGCTTAACTGTAAATAGAAATTTCTTGGAAAGAAGAGAAAAAATGTATATTAGTGTTGTTGGAAGCATACCTCAAATGCATGCATCATTTTGCAAAAAAATTATTGGAAAAAATTAAAAAAAAAATGGTAACTCACAGTAATGGCAAAAATTCAAGCGCCCGGAAATTACGTAATAAATTTGAAACTGTGTTGATACTTTGGCTACAAACGCTAAGCGTGAGCAAGTAAAATATGTCAACCAAGAATTTTAAACTCTTATTGTGTTTTTAATTAAGACATATTGTGAATACTTCTTCACCACAAGCATTTCAGAATTTAAGCAATTAGATAATTATACAAATATTAGTTTAAATATAATTCGGCGCAGGTTTATATCAATGAGATACCCAACCTCAATAGAGGGTACCTGTATTTTACATTAAATTATATTCCAACATATTACTTTATGTTCCTGTACCAACACTAGTCTGTACGTCTTTGCGTATACGTAATTTGAAGCCGACTGAAATAAAATGGTTTTATGTATACTGAATATTGCACTTTTTGTGCATTTCTTCCATTACTTCAGGCTACCACCATAAATTTACATAAGTATACGCAGCACGTGACAGGTGTCACACGCTCGCAGCAGATTCACGCTTAGCGCAAAACGCTTCGCAATAAATCAGGTTACACCACTCTTAAGTATATTTGCGCTTTTGTTCATAGTAAATGACAGTGTTTTGTTTAAAGTACTATGAAATAGCAAGATGTCCCACAGGAAAAAAATTGCAGTCTAAGTTGTTTTCAAAGAAATCGTAAGTGAAGTGAGTGGAGGGACATTCCATTATTGCGCATTTATGATCAACTATGATAACCCCTAGCAGAACTTTACCTAAATAAATATCAAAGGCTAATCAACACTCTTATTTTTAACTATCATCAAAAGTTAAAAGAATTATGGAATAATGCAGCTTTGTTCATTACCATAGTAACACAAACTTAAATTGCAACAAGAAAAAAGGAAAGCAATTCTACAGCCCATTTAAAAAAAAATCCCACAAATAATACATAATTACACATAAATAAATGCAGTTGAAAGAGAAAAAAATGATATTTCTTTGTAAGACGAGTTATTATGAATGCCTTTATTTCCCACAGCCCTTACTGCCTGAGCGAGTACTTTCTTCATGCTTCCACCAAAGAGTAGAAGCTGGCGATAAAATAATAGCGCAAGGTAATCTTCGTTCTACGCGACTCACACTGAGTGAGCTGAAGGATGGAGGCAATGTTGGTGGCATGACCATTATATATGCAGCATTCTATCGTCGGCTAACGAAGTCGTTGCATTTTCTACTGCTGTTACTCAAGCTATGCACCAAGAACAAATAACGAATGCAAATTGAAAAGAAGTAAGAACTGTGCGAAAATAATAGCAAAAGTCACAAGAATGGAAGCTTTTCACAATTACTTTTACGAAAGATCCAGAAAATATTTGTAGTTGTAACCTTGTTCAGCAAAAAGCTAACTACTGGGTGTAAAATGTGCTGAAGAACTGATAGCAATAGAAAGTCAGATTTTTTGATGATGAATTATTATTTTATAATTTGGAAATAATACAAAGAAATCTTCTATTGATTTTTTATGAAACGTGCTTCTAAACTTAAATTATATGTCGAAGCATCGTGAAGTCTTCTCAAGACTTTGACGAAGTAGACGTTAAAATTGACTTTTTCAACAAAAATGTTCTGTGGTTTAGTTTAGCAAGAACGATGAACGAG
>NC_065921.1:4630178-4648301 GCF_024586455.1 Bactrocera neohumeralis | reverse complement strand
ATTATTAAAAGTGAATATAAGTTATGGCTCACACTTCCGATTAGTTTCGCAGGTAATTTCCGGTATGTTTCCGCTGACAATAATTTTAATACGTTCGCTAATGAAGTATGTCTCTTCGAAACTGCCTTCGAAATTATGGCTTGAGTTGATTTGCTTTGAATTAAAGTAGCTTTGTATTATTATTTGTAGGGAAAAAGTATAATTTCCTATTATTCCCACAATCAGAGATTACTCCCACAATTATGCATACTAAATACATATGAAAATGTGGACATATATAATATGTTATATGTGTTTATAGAATACGGACATAGAGCATCTCCACCAGAAAACGATTTGACACAAATGAATATATTTTTAAATTGGGCCAGTTATTGCTAACGGTGCCATTAGTTTAATGGTTTCAGTCGCTTTAAATCCAATTTATTATCGTTTGAGGAAATATTGGTGTATGCTGCTCTTATCTATGCACGTTAAAGCCTTAACAGTTTCGACGTTGAGATCATAACAAATTTGCGTAAAAGGTATGTAACTAATTTTGCAATCGTTTTTCTGAAATATTTTACTTTTTAAAAGCGTGTGAGTATTTGTTATAGGCTGACACGTGTTCTTCAAATTGAAATGTTGAAGTAAAAGTCAACTGAATTCTTCCGCATTTCAATTAATAAATACTTTGGACATGTTTCTTCAAATTAATGTGAAATACGTACTAAATAAATACTTTGGATACTGCAATCATTTTATTACTATAAATTCAACCAGGCAGCTAACTACCGAAATTAGTCAGCTTAGGATATATTTTCGCAGCAAACTTTGAATACCAAAAGCTGCGGCATGGAAGCGTGTCGTTAACAACGGACATAAACCGCAGTGTGATGCGGTTTAGATAGATGCTACCTAAGCTGCTTTTACATCGTCAACCACACTTTAAATCGCTGAGAATTTAACAAAGCCACAAAATATGTAAATGTGCTTAGAGACGCTGAAGAGCTCAGCAACACTGCTGCTTAGTAGTTTCAGTGATTAGCTGCCGCGGAGGAAATATTATAAGGGAAGTTTTTAATTTCTTTCATGCAGCACGTTTCATTAATAGATTGAGCAAAACAGGATGGTTGCTGTGCAATATGAAAAAAAACTCGCAGGCAAAAATATTCAAATTCCTAATTTGCTTGTATTTGTAATATATCAACATAAACGTCGGTTCGCCGAGTGGTAATGAGACTTAGTTTCAGCACTGCGTTCTTCTGCTATGTTAGTATGTGAAGCATTTTATGAGGGATGGATCAACATTATTACAAATTTGAATAAATGAAGAATTTCAAAATTATGAACCAAGTTTTACTATTTTTTGCTCATATTATAGTTGTATGAGCAGTCAGCTTATTATTACATTGTCGGTAAATCGTTTAGTTTTATAGTTTTTATCTGGGAAGGTATCGAAAATATTAAAAAAGCTTTGAGGCGACTGAATTCAGAAGTTTCGTAAATTAACATTCTCCGATAAATGAAATACGTTTTTCTACCTATGTACTTTAGATATTTGACAAACATATTTAAGTTAAGCACTCCTAAATATATTTATTTTAACCTGAGGTAACTTCGCTGTTTAAAATCATACTTTGCATTACAATTTTAGGAAGAAAAGATCAAAAAGGACGCTTCAGGCAATTTTCGTGGTATGTGTACCGTAAGTGTAAACTGTAGTAGCAGCAACTAAAACAAAAGAACTACTACTACTACTTATGTACGTGATTCTACTGTTTGTCTGAGGAAATATCTTTGTTTTTGTATTTTATCACGCTTTAAATTCCGAAAGCGTGCGTTTGACAGCAATACCAGTCACCTAGGCGCGATTGCTTACATATGTAAGTTTTTCTACCGTTATTCAAACATTTCCTCTCTGACATTATAAAAACAAGCACTACCACTACTAACCCTTAGATTACGCTGAAAAACTCAAAGTCTAGCCTTAAGCATATCATTCTTTACATACATACATCCTAGTCTAGAATGTACGGTGTTTGTGCAAAAAGAATCGCGAATTTTGAGTTTTAACCGCTTACGTGTATTTAGTTTTCGATTGCTCTGTTGCGTTATGTTGGCACTTACTTATTCTGAAAAGGTCGGCCATGTTGAATGGTTAGTTAATTTTTGACAGCTTCTTTGCTTGGATGCATTTTGGTTTATCTTCTCTGCAAAAATTACTCACTTTCGACCAAAACCAGTACACTTAGTGCAGTATATCTGGAGGTGATTACTTTGAAGCGGACAAAATGTTCATCAATATTCAGCAATAAATAATAAATCTTAAGAAATGCAAAATTTGAGTTAATTTTTGAACAAACCTCGTATATATTGTATAATAGCTGAACGACTTTTGAAAAAGTTTAACATCAACCATTCAGTGTACTTACTGACGCTGCAAATTGTGGTCGTTAGTATATCTTCTTACTTACCCTTGCAGCATACTTGTTTAATCTAATAATAACAGTTATTTCAGTCACTTGCAAGTTTTGTTAAGGCTGCTTATTCTACTATCGAATACTTGTTAATGGCAACAAACTCAATGAATAGCAAGATAACATTAAGGCATGGCATTAAAGCACATGCCACACAACTCCATGGTCCATATAATGAGTGCAAGGTATTGACCATATTGCCTACAGAACAAACAAAATAATATTGACTCTTATGGAGAGCATAAACCAATTAGGGTGTGTATGATACGTTTCACATAATCTACATATTATACTCTTTACTTATCATGTACTAATTGCTTGAATTTTGCTGAGCACTTACATACATACATTTTGATATTCTTATTGATATCCTTATTGGCATACATTGGTCACTATAGAAATTTCTACTGTAAATTTGGAAAGCCGCACCTTTCAATTATATGACTGTCCATTGAGTTTCTACTTCAATTTTGCCTATGGATAAATTATTTCCGTTATTGCATCACATGTGCATTTGTAAATATTTATACAACAATGAATGCATCTATCATCATTTATAGTGTGTTCCAGCCTTGCGCTTCAATTTCCATTGCTGAGGCAAAACTAAGTTATAGAGACATTACGTCAAATATCTAATTAATACACATATATTACTCACATAGCAATGCTGCTTTCTTGTAGCAACTATGTATATCTATATATATAGAAATGAAACGCGTTTTCCGTTGTCACGACATAACATGAAAACGGCTTGACCGATTTGGTGGAGAGGTAGCACAGAATCAGGGTAAGGACATAGGATACTTTTTATCTCTTTATGTCAAAATTTAATACAACTTATAAATGCAAAAATTATATTTTAAATCTTAAGCATCTGTTCAAAATTCATGTTTGCAGGAATCATTTGAATATATGCGTTCAATTTTAAACAGATTCTTCCTCGAAAATAAAACAATTGCTAATTATTTGGAATAGTAGAAAAGAACTGCAACCAAATACGCAGTGAAATAGATTATAACTGGCTCAGTAGTCAGTCGTTGAGTATGTATTATACCACGTGCATCCCAAAAGACTGATGTCATAACCTTTCCAACCGCCTTTTTCGTTTTTCCACGCCTGAGAACCGGTTCATCATGTGCAGTCCACTAGAATGACTGTCGATTGGACTCCAATGATAAATGATGGAGCTATATTCTATCACTGACGAAAAATTTCGGTTTTATTCCGATTAGAGAGCACTTAAACACTTCCAGAATCAGTTATTCGTTGTTTTTGTTGGATTATGAACTTGCGAGGCTCTCACTTTGCACATTGCTTTCGAATCTTTAGAGCATCTTTGTCCTCGGTGCTCAATTCGCCTGTTTCCAGCTTAGCAAATATCTTTTCAACGATGGATTTCCCTGAGCTCAAAATTCAACAGTATTTTCCTCAAAAAACCAAATGCTTTATAAACACACGAAATGCTGTATGATCAATTTTTTTGTAAACTAACACAAGTTGCTTCACAAAATATTATATCTCAATAACTAATAGTTATAATCCAACTAAGAGAAATCATATAGATGTTAATAGTAGTATTATCTATGTATCTGCCACAGTGAAGCGTGTATAAGACGGGTCCTCTAGTTAACTAAATGTTTTTACTATGGTAATAGAGAACATGTTGGAAATAAACTTTCGAATTAAACATATATATTACTCACAGTTCAATGCTCTATAGCTTTTATAAAAATGGACTCGGAGTTCATGCATCACATACACCTGTGTTGTAACTAAACTAAACGTCTGAAAATTTATGAGTTTTCTTTTAAATTTTTTGGGCTTTTATATGAAATTCCTAATAAATTGGTAAAAATATGTCCTTGTTTGGTGTTATAACATAACAGTTAATGGTCATTTGTGCCCTACAATTGGAAATAGCTACATAGTCAAAAGAACTGTTCTATATACATATATGTATAATTTACCCCAAGAGAATAATATTCATATTTTTATATATTTGAAACCAGAATAAAGTTGCGTTTTTTATCTGTGTTGTTAATAACTAACAAATTTGCATCATTTGTTAGCACCCTGTCTTCTTAAGTCGTGTTTGTACTTTACCCTTCGGTTGAAAAGCTGCCTTAATCTGAGGTAAATAATTTTATTATATTCTTGAAAATTGAAACTATTGCCAAATCTATCAAACATGCTTCATATTTACACATTGCAATAAGTAAGAAACTTTTTTTATCTGAAAAAAGCATATATTCCTTTGACATTGCACTGCAGAAGAATGACTTAACCTATAAAAGTGCATATGTGTGTATTTGCGCGAAGAGTTTAATAGGAGGAAGAAGCTGCCAAATGCCATGTCACCCACCCTACTTATGTTATTACTTCTGTTACGTCTTCGTTAAATGCTGAATTGGCATACGGAAATCATGAAATGTCAGTGTTACTAGATAGCACAGATTGTCTGAAGGTTGCCAAGTACATTTTTTTGCTTATTTTTCCATGATGACATATGTTATAGTATTCACATGGTTAGCCGTCGAGACATCTTCTGCCATTTCCCATGAGTATTAAGAACAATTTCCTTTCCAATCCTCGCCGCCTTGAGCTTTTCTTATGCAATTCAATAAATAAATTTTTGGAGAATATTTTTGCGTGATGTTCATGACTTTTTGTTGGTATTTTCGCTGACGCTTTTGACATATGTGATTACCATAAGTTTAATACAATTCCGTTATGAATTTTTTATGATCATGCTGCATCTATTTTAGGGTAATATCTTCTGGTCAATGATGACATCGGTTTCTTATTGTCATGCCGTATTTCATTCAATTCATCTAACTAAACAAAATTCTTATTGCCAAATTCATAATTTTTGTCAGTGTAATTGATTAAAGAAAAATATTTATAACCTTTTGCAAACCTTATTTAAATACAAGTATGAATATTATTATTGCTACAAAACTCTTACTTTAGATATAATATTTGAAATATTTATTTGCTGCAAAATACTTTTTTTTTGTTGGAATAAATGGATTGATTCTACCATCATTTTAGAAGCCATTTCGGCTTATTGCGGCATTTAATTAAGGTTTAAACATTTTTGAGATTTTATAACAATTTTGTTACTGATTTTTTAAACAATTTAATGAGTTTAAATGTTATTGCAACCAATATTTTTATATCCCACATTTTATATACTAAACAGTTTGGTTCCTCCGCAGTTAAGAAACACATACGGCCAACTTATATAAGGAAACAAAATAGAGTTCTCGTGTTCTACTAACATTGTATGTAGCCGTATATTAAAGAGTATAGTTTGTTCACACACGTGCAAAGCTTAGTCCATCCAATCACCCATTGTTGGTAATCGCTTAAGCCACATTGAACTTCATTGCATTAACAGCACTGCAGTAAAGTGCATTGTAAAATTTATGACATTCTCGGGCCATGCTTTGTATGCCTTGAAATTTATGGTAGCGGCTTTGCCGAGGATAATTAGGAACTTCAGCCTTAAGTCAGTTGCCAATAACATTTGTTTACACATTTCTTGCATACACCTGAGGGCCGGGTGGTAAGCAAACTACTAAAAGGTTTTATTATACAGGGTGGATGATCAGAGGATGCTATAAATTTTGCAATTGACCTCTAATGTCAGTTCTGTTTTGACATTTGTGTAGTAAACACATGCGAAATACACGTAAATAAGCAATGGTACGCTACACTGCGTGCCATAACCGATATGCTGAATGATGCATTTCCTGGGCGCCTAATCTCCCGTTTTGGCGACTTGCACTGGCCAGCAAGATCGCCTGATTTGACCGTTCCAGACTTCTTTTTGTGGGGCTTTTTTAAATCTCGGGTTTATGTAAACAAGGCTCAGACTCTTGGAGCTCTTAAAGACAATATCCGTCAAGAATGTGAGGATCTATCACCGGAAGTTCTGGCCAAAGTGATGGAAAATGCCATAAAAAATGACAATCAACTATGACTTGATGCAAAAAAATTTAAAGGACCAAATAAAAATAATCCACAAGCAGAATCAAAGTTTTTCATTTTTTAAAAAAGGTTTTCATTTTCCAAAAAACATCGGAAGGTAATTTTTGCGCCACCTATTATATGTAAAGAACTGTGCTCTTTGGATATATTGTGGAATGCTATACAAGTATGTACGATAGTATGCTGAACTAATTGCTTAGTATTCTGAAGTTATTTGTTCTCTGGGAGCATATTGTAACAGTGTGAAAAGCACGCCAATGGATATTCAAAATAAATCACCTCGCAAACACCACAACTGATTTAGAAAATTGAGTTGTTTGCTCTTCTAAACAGGTGTTGTATGAGCCTATGTATGCGATTATAAAATTTGTCAACTAATCGATTAAGCACACTACATGAGAATGTAAGACAAATATGATGGACAGCCAGTAATAACGAATACGTAAACTTTTCAAAATATTGACATTTAACATATTGAATATGAAAATTACAGTTGTTAAGTGGGTATACCAGTTTATTATTTTTTGGTGGATCAAAAATTTCCTTAAAATTTTCGGTTGTACTTTGTAATGTTGGCCCAAACTTTGTAGTTATGAAAAACCTTATCAGTTAGCTCTTTCTGCTAGCTACATAAGCCAAAAATTGCATGAAGTTTTTCAAAATCAAAGTCGTAATAATAAAAGGGATTTCCATTATTTGTCTTTTAGTAGCTGTGGCAGCAGTTATGTCTCTTAGGGATCAAATAGTATCAAATATATTTCATTGTTACAAATTAACTTTGAAACTGTATAGTATGTCTGTGCTCTTCACTTGACTTTACTTAAGTTTGTCTACAAACAGATACACTTAAAGTATGTACGTATGCACATGGTTTACGAACATAAAACTGTGCGATAGTTGTTTATAAAAATATACTAGGAAAACATAAATTGAGATTTGCTTCCGGCTTATGCCGGAATACTCATGCCATGATTCAAACGCATTGGTTTCTATCAATAGAATTTTTTCACTTTAACTTTGCATAAGAATTGTTTTTAGTTTCAATGAAAAGACTTTTTATGGTTAATTTGTTTTACCAAAAAGTGCTTCGTAGATAGTTTTAGGTTTGTTTGTATGTTTTTGACTCATAAATAGCGAAAGTGTTCATACAGGGCTTTTATTTATAGCTGAATGTGTCGGAATAAAAAAAACGACTATAGCCCTTTATATATAACATTGTGAATATATGATTTTGAAGTAACATTGTTCTTACTTAGTTATATATAAAATGAAAAATGCGAAATTTATTTTAAAAGTAGTTTGAGACGTGTTTATATATTTAGTTCTTCAGAATTATTTGCTCATTCTGATGCATATTCATATTTCTTACACAAATATTTTCAAACCGAAATTGATCCTTAGCTTGGTTCAATAATGACCAGATTTTACCACGATTTATAAAGAATTACCAGCTTTCACTTCTTATACACCCACAGTTAGGTAAATAATAAATGTCGTATCCTCTTAGTTGGAGAACAGTGGCCCATGACCATAAAGCATTTTCACGCCATAGAGAAAACTTCGTAGTCAAGTTTGGTAAGTAACTTTGTCTTTTTAGCTGAGAGCATAAGTAAATTTAGACTAATATATGTCCGGGAGTAGATGCATATAAAAGCTTTCACGTGGTCGCAAGGAAATATTTGATGAACCGCATAAAAAGTTCGGCAAAGAAAATTAAATGTGATGGAGAAGTTAAGAGGAGTGAAACAATGGAAAACAAATTTATCATCTACATTTGGTGGTATTTAATTAAATTTAAAAACTTAGGAGTTCAACTATCATCCAGTTATCGCTGATTTAGTAGCCTTCTCAGATCGTATTATTGGGAAAAAAATTAGACGAGCCCAGAACTTTTATGGCGAGTTAAATATGTGTTTTAATTAATGTGGTAAAAATCAGATTAAACGTATTTGTCTTTAATCCTTATAAACTCTCACATAAGAAATACGTCATATCCATAGTTCTATTTAAAATTTAAATTTTATAATTCCAATATATCATTCAGAATCAAGTATATGGGCCCTCCTTTCAAGCCTTTATGACAGTACATAAAGCAGATTTCCTCACATCTTCTTATTATGGTATATCTGTGATTTTGTGTTTGATGCATTCTAGGTTGGCAAGTACTAGAAATTACCGTTTAAAAGTCGCTGGAAAATTTGAGAAATATGTTGGAAATTCATTTGTTTGTGCACTCCTAAGTATACAGTGTGTTAATGAAAGGGCATTCGATGTTTGAGCGAACAGTCTGTTAAATACAAGTTAACATGGTTCGATTTCAGTAGTGCCAATTAATGAGAAGCAGATAAATATCTCTAAAGCCGAGGTAATTGTTTCAGGGCAATGCAGGATCGGGAAGCACTTGTCCAACATGGGAATAGTCTCTTGCAGAAAACGCCGGTTTTGCGACATGGAGCAGGAAACTCCAGAACACCGGATTATAGATTGCCCAGCAATTTGTAGAAGCAGACTCAAGTTCCTAGGTTCAATCTACATAGCATAGGTCGCAGTAGCCTCAATTATTTTCTATCTATCTCTCTGAGGGAGTTTTTTTGCATATATACAGACAGTCAGACGAATATGGTTGGATCGATTCAGCTCGGCACGTTGATCATTTACATACAAAATACATATACTTTACAGGATACATGACGTTTCTTACTTGGTCCTTGGTGACAAATGTGATATATTCCGTTCAAGGTATAATAAAGTACTCGAGCTAAAACTAATTATCGGCATATCAAGCTATACACACACTAAATGAAGGCCATTTGCAACTTTCAATCAATTTGTAGCAGCAATTCACCTTCGACAATTTATACAATTGAAGTATATATGTATTTTATGGTATCATTTCAATTTTCACAATGCGCACGCCAGGATCACCAGCGATGTTGACCTTTCGCAAATTGACAGTCACTTCGTTAACGGTCGACACGTAAACTAATGGCCACCACTAACAGTAGGATGGTCAATTCAATTCATAGCGATTGCTAACATCAATTTGGCGTTAAAGCTGTCAGCAACACCGTAAAAGCTTCAGATTAGAGTGATGTTGAGAGCAAGAAAGCAATCGAGCTGACATTTATTCTCTCACAAGTATATCGAGGACTAGCATATTGACAGCTGAGTTGACTAGAGGAAGTCGAAGTGTCTTTCTGTGGCTTTGGATATAATAGTCTCAATTTATGTTGAGCACTAGTTAGAATAATCGCTGAGTTTATACATACATATGTACATATGTAAGACAACACAATAGGATGGAAGTAAGAAGCATAATTTCGATTTTCGGTGTTTACGAAAATAGTTTACAACTTTAAACATTACGTTTATTTAATAATATAATATTAAATATTTTTAATAATTTTCATTAAACATATCGATTTTGTACTTCAAGTTGTATAGCTTTTTAATAAAAAGTCATTGAAGAATCACCTCGCGGATTGTGTTTTGAGTGATAAAAAGAACAAACTTAAAAGTGATGTCTTCAAAGGCAACATAAACTCGACAGATATATATACTTATATGTATATGTGCACAATTGTAAGCGGGTGACAACAATTGTGCTGTTAAGCCTATTGAAATGTCTGCAATCGTGGAACTTCAACGCTGCTGAACTTCTTTGGTTGCTGGGCAAAACTAAATTTAACATAACTCAAATAAGAATCCAACAAAAATAAAAACTTACGTATTTATGTATGTATGAGTTTACGCCCAAATACATTTGTATTGCTGTAGTGCCGCGACATTTTTCAGCATCGTGTCATGTAACAACAACAATAAGCAACTGCCTTAGGGTGTATTTATTGTGTTGTTAATGGCGCTTTACATAATGCTGCGAATATTTTTATTTCTTACTGAAACTCAATATGAAAATAAATTTGAAAATCAAATGATATTTAAATGCGAAAGACGAAAGACGAAGTTTGCGCCTCGGAGCTATACTTTTACAGAAATAATATATTATGCCACAAGATGAAAACCGAGGAAAACAATATGCTGAATATGAGGAGGTTTGACAGTTAATGCGATTTGTGCGCATACAAGTGTTTTCTTACTTATTTGTATACATACATACATATGTATTTACATGCGTACATTATGCGAACAGATAGATTGCTGAGCGCACCTGCATCGCGTTTCACTTATGTCATATAAATATAAAATTTTAAACGTTGCTTTCGAAATTTGAGACGCAACAAATGGAAAAATTTCTTATCACTTTATTTAAGAGGTCTCTTATATAAAAAACAACAATAAAGAACTGGTTGATATTTGATTTTTCATTGCATTTTAGAAAAAAAGTCCAAAGTTCGAATTCTAAGAAATGATGTACCAATTGGAAGTAGCAGAAATTATTTTGTTAGTATTCTATTTTTCTTCCTTAGTCCCTAACAAACTTCAAATTAACAAAATTAAAATACCACCTGCAACATCTTCTCCTTATCGCAAACAATCGCAAATTAGTAACCAAATAGTACCGAAATAGTTTCCACGAAAGCAGAATCACACGTCGACCGTTAGAAGAGCGTCCGAATATACCAATCGTGTATACCATACCGTGAATAATTAAAGGTAACTAAGTCAGAATCAGCATTTAAATGCACACTTCCATTCATACACCCACTCATTCAAAAACTCTGGCGAATTTTGTAGATTTTTCAGTACTTGTAAATTTGGATCGAAGTTTGCGTTGGGAAAATGGAACGACGATCGTAGAATTGTTGCTTTATTTGCACGCGCTACCGAAATGCCACTTATGCATGCAAATAACCAGAATGCACACACTAAAATGTTCTTGCTGTTGTTGCAACCGCCGCACGATTTGATGGATCGCGGTGAATATTCTCGGTGACGTCGTCTGTGGCACGCGTTGCTAAGCTTTAAACATTGAGGTATAAACAATGCTTTAACATGGGTACGTGAGTGTGCTGGAGCATCAGCGTGTTGCAAGCTGCCGTTTTTGCGCAGGTAAAATGTAAGGAAGTATGGAGATTTGGCCGCTGGATGTACATATGCATTGCAAATTGGTTGCTAAGACGTTGGATGGAACTACCTGAAAATAACAAGAAGTAAGGTGAGGTGCTTAGGTTCTGCTTCACCTTTCATCCTATTAAGCCTTCGCTTTTATTTGGATTAAATAATAGGTTGTCAAAAAGTCTTGCCGTATTTTCGCTAGTTGGCGCTGAAAGCGCGTAGTTCTAGTTTTATTTGTCGCATCGGGTCATGCTATATCTTTTTGGAAAGCTCATTTCACGCGCTAACACGTGTTGTAGATTGTCGTTTCTTTAAGTCGTTCGTGAGTTATAGCGTCGCAAACATGGAGCAAAATAAAGAGAAAATATGGCATATTTTACAGTACTACTACGATAAAGGCAAAAATGCATCTCAAGCCGCCAAAAAAATTTGTGCAGTTTATGGACACGATACAGTTTCCATTTACACCGCACAACGATGGTTTCAACGTTTTCGTTCTGGTATAGAGGTGTTCGAAGATGCGCCACGCTCCGGAAGGCCTGTCGTCGAAAATTGCGATAAAATCGCTGAATTGGTCGAAAGAGACCGGCATAGTAGCAGCCGTAGCATCGGTCAAGAGCTGGGCATGAGTCATCAAAAATTCATTTCAATTTCAATAAAAAAAATTTCAATAAAAATACTGCAAGACTTTTTTGACAACCCATTATGTTGGTTATGTATGGCGTTTTAAGATTTAATAAATAAATAAAAAAAATTTGCTTAAGTTAGCTATTATTTTATTTTTATTACAAATTTTCGAAAAAAATTACTTCTTTTTATTTAAAGCTGCTGCATAACTTTTGTGACAAGCGTAAATATTCAAATTGGATGAACTCATCTGCAACATATATGCGCGTACGGTCGATCAAAGTTCCAACTAGCGACTCTAATACCAGCAAAGTAGTCAGAAGGATGCCTACAATGTCAAACATTTGTATGCAATGCAGAGAAGCAGCTTCCGTTAGTTCGCTCGACCATTTACTTGATCACCAAATGATGCTTGTGTACTGGTGTTTGTGTGCAGAGGCGCACCTTCGTTTAGCGGTCATTACTTTTTGTCAGTGCAAGTTGAGATGCAAGACAGTTGGAATTTTTTTACGCTGGTGTATGGTCACGCCGGCTAACGATTTAAACGAAAGCTTTAGAAACAAGTTGCCTCATCGTTAGTCTCCAGCTCAGTGGCATATTTGAAAAATTTTTCAATTTTAAATCTTTAAATTATTGATTGAGTGAAAAAAATCTGACAAAAATCTGTTCTATTTAAACGTTTTCCTTTAAAATTTCATTGCCAAAATACCAAAGCTCTCAATTATCTTATAAAAGTTTGAGTCTGTCTGTCAAAGCAAGCAAATTGAAAAAAAAACACCATCCTGCATATCCTGAATTTAAAAACTGTGCACGTTTTGCAATTAACATAGTAGGAAATGCATGCAGTCTACACATGTACACTCGAATACATATATACATACATGTTTGTATTTCTACCAAAGCAAGGATATGTCAGGCTTAAGCTTATGAAAAATTTTCCCACAGAAATGCTTTTTTGGATTCTCCTCCTCCCCAATTTAGGCATCAAAACGTAAAAATAATCCAAAACCTCCTTTGTCCTGGCAATCTGTTCCATTCACCGTATTGTGGCAGCTTCACTACATCACATCCCAGAGCTTTAAACGGCAGACAATTGATCAGTTGAGAACCAAGGAGAATAGTTTTGCACTTTGCTCAGTAACCAAATGCTTCAGCTGCCAGTGTGTGTTTTTCTAATTGCAATGCATAGGTAAACGTTCTACGTTTTGAAATACAACTTCATCCGGTGCCAAAAACATTGCTTTTGTGAAGATAATATCCACTTTAATGGAAGCCTAAGCACCCGGAAAATTCACTCTAAATTTCAAGGCTCGCTTGATGTACATATGGGTGGAGATTTTTCATCAGTGGTTTATTGTTGCCGGTACAAAATTTTCGGTTAGAATCTGTTTTCGTATTTAAACCTACTCAAATTTAAGTCAAAATGTAAACGACACTTTGTTTGCATTCAAGTGAATCATAAATGTGGGCTATAGATAGGTGCTTTGTAGTGGTATATTTCCTCAATTACTTCCCGCGAAAACTTAAAAGTAGTAGCATACATACCTTGTGACAAAAAAGCACCCGAAAATTCTAATTAAATTCCCGCGGTAAAGCATATTTCAAAAAATGTATTTTGCTAAGCTGGTAAGACCAATGCCAAATATGAGCGCGATTTGTCAAACCAGTTTGTTTACAACAGCAGCTTAAGTTGGTACACCTCAGTAGTGCTATTAAAAAATTTACGGATATGGTGCTTAAAAATCGTCAGACAAGTGTTAGAGAGATTGCAAGAGCGCTCGACATCTCTCGCGAGTCCGTTCGAATGATTTTGGTGGATATTTTGGGTATGAAACACGTTCTTGCTCAACTCGTCCCGGTAGAGATGAATGAAAAGAGTACGATTGCGACCGAATTTAAAACCAAAAAAGCAATGAATACCGTCTGTCAAACACCGTATTCACCAGATTTGGTTCCGTGGGTTTATTTCTTCTGATGGAGATTACTTTGAAGGCGACAAAATAAATATATTTTAAGTGCCTTCTTAACTGTGGGAGGGATAATTTTGTTGATCTTTATAAACAAAAGTATAAAGTTCCAACCAGATTGAGTGTGAAAACTAAACTTTTAAAAAAGTTGTGCGTATAATTTTTGCGTTAGAGATTTGTTATCCAAGAAAAAGAAGTTTGCTTAATTCATTTATATGTTTACTAGCATAAGAAAACAAAGTTTTGATGCATTGAACATTTTGAATTTATGTATATAAAGTTATGCCTATAGACTTTTTTTCCGCATTTAATAGATATATCTGTTTCAGGATGCACGCTAACACTTTTTGGCATCAGTAATAATATTATTTTTTTGCTTTAACCTATATTGTTTTGTGTGCTTTTTTTAAGTGAATTTCTTTTTCATTTACAGTCCACAATGTGATTTAATTTTGTATTCTTTTCATCTCGCCTGTAAGTACTCGACAAACAAATATATTTATTTAAAGTACCTGCGCAAATAATACGAGTATTATGGCTTCCCGAGTGATGTGCTACATTGATGAGTAAAAAAATAATTTTTTCCTAATATTGAGTCGGTGAGAGTACCGCTGTCACATAAGTATCAGCTTTTAGTTTTTTGAGATAAAGTTTTTATAAATATGTAGTGCACTCGCTGGCAAAAAAATATTTTACAATATGTCCCATATAAAAGTGAAAAATTTATATTATTTATACGCTCCACTGGCAGCTGTTCCAATTAGTTCAGTGAGCAATAAGAACATGTGTATTTTTCCTGCATTTCGCATTAAATTTATTATCCCTTTGAGATGTTGTATGCTTTCGAAACTTTTACACGCCACTATTTCGTAAGTTGTATGATTTACAGAAGGTGAAATTAAAGTAAGATACAAATTTGTTTTATTTGTAGCGGTCATTTTGGAAAAAATGCCAAGATATTTGAAAAAGATTCAACAGCTTTTGGCTGCTACATGTCAATAAACCAAAACAACATCGAATAAGGTATTTTCATGTTTCCGGGAATTATTGATCCTATCGCGCTATAAATAAGTACAGCGGATCTTACCTGTAAGAATAATGTATAATATTAAGCGTCACAAACATTATACATAGTTGACTTTATTAAATAGAAAAGCAACAAATTATTGTTGAATTTTTAATAATTAAATACGCAGAAGTAACACTTTTTCGGCTCGATTAGTATAGATATCATAAAAAATAGCTAATTTATAATTGTTGTCTTTGAAACATGTAAAAAAAGACTTGAAATTTTGTATGAGACAAAGTGAACTGCTACTTATTTCCCAAAATTTGGTAAAATATATTTAAAAATTACATGGCATATTGAAGCTTGCTATGCTGGAAGAAGAACTCCTCATGGCGTATACGTAATTTCGTATACACAGGGAGTTCGATTTACCTTTCAGTTGCTCAAAGAAGGACTTATTTTCTTCAAATTGGAACAAATTAAGTGAATACGATAATATAAAATACATATGTACTTCAATACAGCTTTTTGCATGGTCCAAAATCATGTCGAACGAGTGTTTTAGCTCGTTGGCCGGCATGGCCATAAACTTGTTTCATCAAGTGCAACATTTCGGTAAGAGTTTTACCAATTTTATGCTGTATATATCGGCCAATATGTGAGTTATCCCAATGAAAATAAGAGACATTGTTTTATTCATAACAGTGTATCTTTATGCTAAAAATAGAGCGAAAACTTGGCCGAGTCCCTATGTCAGGTTTTTCGAACATCCGGCTGACTTTACTCCATATGATTGGGTTTACACCTCCTCTGGTTTTCATTCTGGAAAGTTGGAAGAGTATAAAATGTTCGGTTGCACCCGAACTTAGCCTACCTTACTTGTTATTTAATTTAGTTTTCACATCATTTTTAGCTTTACCTACTGCTAAACTAACTAAAAGCAGAGGTTTATTTTTAATATATGTCAATTATGTCTTGTTATCCTTGACTCTGCTTTGAAAGCTCATTAGGTGGGGTGAAAACATGGGTTCGAGATCGTATGTCATATAATCGTATTCAAATATATTAACGTCACTCTGAGCCTTCACATAAATGTTTGTATGTTTTATTTCGCTGATGTCATCGAAGAATTGCAAAATGTCAAATGTCTTTTTTGTAAAATGCATAAAAACATCGAGAAGCTTGTAGACTGAATTCTCCTCAATTTGCCTTTTAAATTTTCCCAAAGGAAGAAGCCAAGTGTATGACATGTACCTTTAATTCCCAAATATTTAACACCTTGAACTTTTTTGAAAAGTGATTTGAGTATGGACATGTGCCAAGAGCACTGCTATTCTGTTTAAGTACTCGTACATATTTATGTGCAAAATTATACCCAAATATGTATATATGTAAGTTAGTTGAAGAGTTCAGAAACGAATTTACAGATGCAGACGAGAGACACAATGCTGACTAATGCCATCGAGACAAGTAAAAGATTCAACATCAGCATGTATGGTAAGCTTTTTTCTTGCATCTGTTTTTAGAGTTCTTTTTCAAAGTTCAGCATATGTACGCTTGCCAAACATCTAACAAAAGAACAGCAAATTGATAATTTTTTATATTTTTGAAAATCACAGTTCAAACCTGCAACTCACGTTATACTCAGATCTTATAGTTTAGATCGCATTGTTTGTTTGGATAAGACATAACGGCATATACAAGGCGCATTCCAAAGTTAACAGGACTTTTTGAATCTAGCGCCCCATGGTGGGGGCGATCTATATGTGGACTAATGCGTTAGAATCTGCTATTTTTATCGATTGTCCAGTGAGAATTTCATGACATTTCATTGATTGGAAGTGAAGTTATTGCGTTTTAAGTCTCAGTATGTTTGTGTTATCGGTGCGATATTGAGCTTCGAACAAAGAGCCAACATTAAATTTTGTTTTAAAAGTTCAAAAATCTTTATATTTGATATATGTGGCTAAGGGAAGTATCGGTCCGATTCAACCCATTTTTGACACACAGACATACCATTATAAGAGAAGGATTATTACTTAATCAAAATTATCGATCAAAAGTCAACTATAGGTACCGGGGTCTAAATATCCGGTACCTAGGGTCTTGAACAGTTTTACTTGCACTTGAACAATACATCTAATGTGGTATAAGCAGTCTTTTATTCGTACATCTTTATTTTCAATTTTTTCATTATTCTATTGTTTTGCAGAAATCAGAATAAACTGCGAGTAGCTTCATAAAATAAAAATAAAAATATGTATTATTTTACCCGCATTCTCAGGGGCATCAACAAAGCTAAATAACAAGCCGTCACTAACAATGAAGGTAACATCAAGATAATTGGCAACTAAATCATTTATAAAACCATAATATTGCCGATGTTGTTTTACCACCACGTTCACGACTAACAACACCAATTTATTTGTGTTTTTATTGGTAATAAAAATAAAATCAGCAAAACAAGCAACAGTTATAAATATGCCCAACTATAACAGTAAAATAAAACAAGTGTTACGGACTTTGGAAGATGGAGCAAATTGAACATACTCAACGGATACATAAATATAGTATAGGGAAATGTGTGTATGTGTGTAATAATCGGCAAGAATATTTGTTAACCTTTTAAGAGAAAATTCACACATGGACAGATAACAGATGCGGGTCACCACTTCACAAGACCCGTAACGCACCGTGGGTGGTCAAAGATGAAGAGGTGACGCGTGTAAATTTATTGTAATTTATTAGATAATCGCAAGAAGTTTGCAAAGTGTAAATGAATTATGGAAAACATTTGTGTGCATTTATGAAATATAATAATTTATTACAATAAAATGTAATTTTATTGTTACTTCCGCACATTTAATGCTTTCTCAAATGAAGTGGCATTATGCCTGCTGAAAACATAAGTGACAAAGCGGAAGCATAAATCAATGATTCTTAGATTATAAATCATATTCTTCTTCTTCTTCTTAATTGGCGTAGACACCGCTTACGCGATTATAGCCGAGTTAACAACAGCGCGCCAGTCGTTTCTTCTTTTTGCTGCGTG